>NC_056744.1:771963552-772051052 GCF_019279795.1 Protopterus annectens
AGAGTGGGAGTGAGAGAGACAGACAGAGACAAAGTAAGAAGGGAGGGGGTGGGAGAGTAAAACCTAAGCATGTTTGTGTCACACACTTAGCAGTATGGGGTTTCTATGTACTGCTATCACATGTCTATGCAGTTATTGCATGCACCACAGAGCGTACATGTTAGGGAGCTGTCCAAAGGTATATTTGATGGTGAGTGACATCAGCAACAGTGACGAAGGAGGGATATGGGAGGTGTAGTACACATGCCTGTCCACATCAACATGTGTCAAGGTCGACACAGCCACACTCTCACAGGGGCTCACACACATTATCACAGTTGGCAGGGTCAGGATTAGACTTCCTAACTAGCTAGTTTGCCACAATATAGTGATACGCAGGTATCACATGCACCACAGGTGTTATCAGGATAATATATGGGCAAAGCGTATGTCAAGGTGTCTGACATCAGAAGGCATGCTTCAGTAGGCCAATGGGAGGTATCGTGAGTGTGAATGGCATCCAAATCATTATATTCCACACACACACACACACACACACACACACACACACACACACACACACACACACACACACACACACACACAGGTTTGCCAGTACTGACATGCATGGGTGCATTGCTTCACAGGTGTGTAGTGGTTGACTGTGCCAGAAGGCTGCACAAGGCTAGGTAAAGGGTATGCCTTGGCATCAGGCCACATGACAATGGCAGTGTGGCTCAGGGGTGTAGTGTCTGGATTGGCCCACACAGGTGGATATTGTAGTCACCATCCAGTCATCTGGGTTACTATTATGGGTGTCCAGTGCTGTTCAATGCTTGCCATGTATGTGTTCTATATTCCATGACATGGACGGTGGCTGGGATGTGCACACGTCCCACATGCATGTTCTGTGACATGTGGAAGTGTACCTGAGGTGTCTGGGGCATGTTGTGTAGACAGATTATCATCAGATTTGCCATTCCTGACCTCATGTGGTGAGAACTGGCAATGGACACCAGGTTGACCCTGCACCTACACTGACAACATGATACAACTATTCCCTGGTGGCAGTGGCCTCTGTCCATACAGGGCATGTGTATGAGGCATGGTATGTCCTTTGTGGGTTACATTTGCTGGCTCTACAGTTGTTGCAGGCATCCAGTGGGGAACATAGTGAAGGAGCACTGTATGCAATGATTTGCCTATTGTAGGGATGGGACAGGGTGCAATGTCCTCTGTAGTCCACTGCAATCACACCATGGTTACTATCTGTGGGCAATATGCAGGGAACTACCATCATAGTGGTTGTTGCCTAGCCGAGTGTGTTTGTGTATGAGACATGGGTGGAGAGTGTTCTCTGGGTAATACAAGGGTTGCCTATATTGTTCACCAAGCCATGATGTCACATGTAGGAGTATGGATTGTCTACCCCAGCCTCTCTGCTGTTTGACATCTGTTATCATTGTAAGGTGGACATTGTGACATATAATAGGCCCACCATATAAGAAATTTGCAAAACACGCTTCCCAATGAGTCCTGTAGTTACACACTCACAGCTACCTCCACACAGGATACGTATGACAAACACACACACACACCAAGTCTTACAGTTGCCATGTCTGGGATTAGAACTCCTACCTAACTAGTACACCACACTACAGCATTCTGCAGTTATAGCACACTCCACGTAGATTACTGGGCTACTCTTTCCCCAAAGGTGTATTTCAATGTGAATGACATCAGCAGACTTACCAAATAGGGCAGTGGAAGTTGTAGTGACTGTGAATGGCCTAAAAAGCATTGATCCCTACACAGACAAACAAACATACACACAAACTTTAACACTTGCCATGTCTGGGATTAGAACTCCTACCTAACTACTACATCACACGACAGCATTGCACTGTTATAGCACCCACCATGGAGCTTACTGGGCTAGTCCTTCCCCAAAGATGTATTTCAAAGTGAATGACATCAGCAATGTTGCCAAGGTTGGGCAATGGAAAGTGTAGTTCATAGGTTCATAGGTTGGAACTAGGCAATCAGTCCTAGGGCCTATACATACATAGACATGACAATTCTCTGGCTATGTCTTCCCACAATATTTACTTCCCTGGACCCTGTCTAGCAGGGCAGCTGACATAATCCATGGGGTCAATTTCCTATCTCTCATCCAATTGTCCAGGTTCCTTTTGAAGAGGGCCAAAGAGGCACTCTGCTTGACATGTATGGGCAGTCTATTCCACAGTCTGGGGAGTCTCTGGGTCAGGAACACATCCCTCCAGCATGTATTGTTCATTGTGATGACAAAATTTGGATCACTGAAGCATGTGGCTGCAAGGGTTTGGAATCCTTTAAGTGTAGCATGTCCAACAGCACTGGGTTTGACATGGCATGGTATGCTAAGCAGAGATCACCTCTGAGTACGCAATATGTGAGAGAGTATAGCTGGATGATTTTTAGACGGTCAGCATAGGGAATCTGGTTTAGGCCTGTGATTCTTTTAGTGAGGTATGTCTGCAGCCTTTCTAGTTGTTGCAGATGTCTTGTGAGGTACATACGTAACAGGCCATTGTAGTCTGTACTGGGTCTACTGAGAGATGACTACAGTGGGACAATGGCCTCCTTTTTCCTGGATATAAAGCCCTTAGTGGTGAGGTGTGCCACATAGGTGGATTTCCTGACTGTTGTGGCGATGTGGTTATCAAAGGTGAGACCACTGTCCATCTGTGTCCCTAAGTCTGTTATCACATTTTAGGTGTTTAGTGTACTGCCACCTATGTGGTACTTCACAGGTACATGTCCCTTCCCAAAGGGGATAACTATAAATTTATTGGCATTGATCTTGAGGCCATGGCTCAGGCACCAAGCATGTCTTTCTGTAAGGCCCTTCTGTAGAATATCCACATCATTTGAGGATTCAATATTGGCTCCCAGTGTGCAGTAATCTGTGACCTTTGTTTGCCAGAGTTCCTTACTGTTGGACTCTACTTCAGAGCAGTAGATGTCAAACAAGGGCGTTGCCAGGACTGAACCCTAAGGTACTCCAACGGTCACTTGTTTAGGGCTGGGGTTGGTGTCACCTACATTTACAGTGTGGGTTCTGTCAGTACAGCAGTTTGCAACCCATCGGGTGACATAGGGGATAATGGCCAGCTTGATACTATGATATCAATGATTGCAGACTGGGGAATGGTATCAAAGGCCTTGGTGAGGTCTGGATAGGCTGTGTGAAAACCTTACCCTCGTCCACAGCTTTAGAGAGGATTCACAGTTGTCAATCAGGTTGAGGTGACATGATCGGCCCTTCACAAACCCAATCTGGTAGTGGTCCAGTGTTTGCAGGTTGCCAGTGTCTTTGTTTTAATTTCCATGATAACACATTCCATGACCTTGCAGATCAGGCATGTCATACTGCTGGGGCTGTAGTTCCCAGGATCCAAGGGGGATCCCCCCTTGTGGACTGGGATAACTGTAGCTGTGCACCACATGGTGGACACAAAGCCTGAGGTGTGGCTATGATCAGACATGGCACGTAGGTGAGGTGCCAGTTCATTTTGTAGCTCATGTAGTACACAGCCCATGATGTTGACTGGTCCCATGGCTGCTGTTGTCTTAGCTCTGGAGAGTGTGGTTTTTACCTATGTGGACATTATTATCGGAATCTGACAATCTTTCTGTGTTGAGATGGGCCCTTTGGTGGGTGGGAGGTGGGTGCAGTTGGCACTGAATCAGTCTGCCAGGATAGTGGCAATATCCTTGGGAGCAGTATATTTAATACCATCCTGTTGTAGCTCAGACCAGATATAAGCATTACCATTTAGATTCCTGACTCAGCTATGGAACGGCTTGCAATTGTCTTTGGCATCTTTGGCTGTATTATTTTCGTAACTAGCTTTGGTGGATGTTATGAGAAATGTCTGCTTCTTACTGTAGCTTGTAAGGGAGTATTTTGCATCCTGGAAATTCCCCTGTTTCTGCAACACTTTCCTCCTTTTGTTGTACAGTATGTTTATGGCAGGGTGCCACCACATTGGCTTCCTTTTCTTGGTGGGGAGTGTCTTGGTTCTATATTGGATGGCGTGATTCATGCACGAGTGGATGTGCTTGTACAGTGCCTTCATGTAGGATTCAACAGTCTTCCTCTCAGTTCCCATCTGCATGGGTGTCATGACGTTAGTCACGTCTGACATGTGTAGCATGACATTGGCTTTGGAGGTGTGTGTTACAGAGGTTTCCTTACTGGGGTGTGGGGGAGGGATGTTGATGTTAAGGGTGATTATCTCATGGGCAGACCTGACCACCAATGGGGTGACCATAGGTGTGGAGCATTGGTTTCCCATGTTGGTAATGACCAGGTCTAGGATACTTGAGCCCCTGATGAGACTATGGGTTTACTTGATCCAGGGCATTGGGAATTATGACTTGCAAGAACTGTTGGGCACACATGTTGGTACACAAGTATTTTTCCCAGGTAATGGCAGGGTAGTGTAAGTCACCCAGTATTAGGGTGTTTAGTTGTAAAATAATATTTCCCAGTATGTTTCAAAAGCTGTAGTGGAATCATGGGGCATGATGGGGGATCTGTAGCAAGCTATACAATTTGGATTGCAGTCTGAACTAGTGTTAGTTGCACCAGGGGTATTTCAGACACATTCTTTTGGGCAAGTTACCTGGTTGTGTGAATATCCTTGGTGAATATGGACACTCCTCCACCTTTATTGTTTTGGTCCTGGTTTGGTGGCCAATGGGTGTGGTGAGAGCTGTAACTGGTATTGCAGGGGTGGTCTCTAGAGCCTTGGATCAGGTCTCTGTTACTGCACAGATATTGATGTTCTCCATTTTTAGGTGTGCCTAGTGACTGTGAATGGCCACAAAAAAATTGATCCCTACACACACACAGACTTTCACAACTGCCATGTCTGGAAAGAGAACTCCTACCTAATTAGTATATCACACTACAGCATTATGCAATTACAGCACGTGCCATGGAGCTTACTGGGATATTCCTTTCCCAAAGGTGTATTCCAAAGTGAATGACATCAGCAGGCTTGCTAAAGTAGGGCAATGGAAGTTGTAGTGACCGTGAATAGCATCAAAAGCATTGATCCTTACACAGATAAAGACCCACACAAAGTTCTACAGTTGCCATGTCTAGGAATAGAACTCCTACCTAACTAGTACATCACAGTACAGCATTATACAGTCATAGGATGTGCCACGGAGATTACTGGGCTACTCTTTCCCCAAACATGTATTTCAAAGTGAATGACATCAGCAGCTCTTCCAAAGTAGGGCATTTGAAATTGTAGTGAGTGTGAATGGCCACATAAGCATTGATCCTTGCACAGACAAAAACACACACAGTTGCCATGTCTGGGGTTAGAATGCCTACCTAACTCGTGCATCACACTACAGCATTACACAGTTATAGGATGCACCACGGAGATTACTGTGCTACTATTTCCCCAAAGGTGTATTTCAAAGTGAATGACATCAGCAGCCCTGCCAAAGTAAGGCATTTGAAATTGTAGCGAGTGTGAATGGCCTCAAAAGCATTGATCCTTACACAAACACACACATACAAAACAGCTGCCATGTCTGGGATTAAAACTCCTACCTAACTAATACATCACACTGTAGCATTACGCAGTTATAGCACACGCCACCAAGCTTATAAGGTTATTCCTTCCCCAAAGGTGTATTTCAAGGTAAAGACATCAGCAGGCTTGCCATAGTAGGGCAATAGGGAGTGCAGTGTGTGTGCATGGGCCATAACCTATTCATCTAGAAACAGACACACAACACTCAGGCACACACAGGTTTATATTCCACAGGTACATGTATATAACTGCTAGATGACTACTGACTTGTACAGTCATGTTACACAGTTAGCATAAGCACCACAGACACTCTAGTGCTGAGGGATACCAGAGGCAAATGTCTACAGTGATTGACATTTGCACGTCATGTGGTTTTAGACAATTGGATGTGTGCAGGGTGGGACAGGCCTCATGATGGGAGGCTCTTTGTCACTGTCTGTCACTTTCTTCCACATATCTATGTATGTGTAATTTTGCCTTGTTATAGTGTGTTGTTCTTGGATATACATGTGTATTCCTATCCAATGTGTGCTCAAAGCATGACTGGTGTGTACTGAAGGATGTGTGCCCAAACATCTGTGACTGTCAGATATGTATAGTCCACTACTGTTGCCAGACATGGGCTTCATTTCTGTGTGTGAGCATGCCCAGTATGACCTTTCAGTATTTTGTTGTCAGATATGGCCTTCATTTCACTAAGTGTGGGAGCATGCCCAGTATGACCTGCTATATTGAATGTGTGACTCCATTTCAGGTGTTTGTACTCCAGTGCAGGCTTCTGTGTTCTACACCAACAGCTAGCAACCTGTTTCTGCAGGATATCTATCGATCGGTTGACAATATGGGGTCAAAACGGGCTAAGGATAGTGGGGTACTGTAGGTACTTGTGTCTGTGCTGCTTCTGCTACATGGTCTTGGTGTTAGCAGAGATATTCAGTCATATGTACTGTTTTACACTGTGATGTTTTATGTCATCAAGTACTGTCAGGTATACATATTTGCTTGCAGGGATGTCCTGGGAAGCACAGGGTGATTGCAGCTGTATCCAGCATTGTGGTCTGCAGCCTACATATTCTTGCACAATCATGCCATTCTAGAGGGAAAGCTGCAGACACCTGCTGCTGGGTCTGTGTAAATGGTTCAGCACCTTGGTACAGTGGTGGCTGAGGATCCCATGCTTGTACATCCACTGATGTGACAGTATGGCCATATCCTGCTGGGCCATACCTTACAGCTGTACAGATTCACACAGGTTATCCAGAGGTAGGGGTAATAATTCTGGACATTACCCCTTCACATTGTGGTTTACGAGCAGGTTTGTAGCCACCCATTCCTGTGTTTGCAGGCAGGGATAATATGTGCACACAGCTGAGTTTCAGATTTCACACACTCCATGCCGCCCATGCTCCTACCCCCCCCCTCTATTATTCTATCCTCTTCCAGTCATTATGCAAACATTATCTGATAAGTTCTCTATAGTTATCACCTCATCCTAGCAGTAATTCGGTGTTCATAGGTGCACAGGTAGGTACTAGGCTATTGGCCCTAGGGCCTATATAAGCCTAGCCAAAAAGGTACCCTGGCTTTGCCACCCAAGAACATTACTTTCCTGTACCCCTGTCAAGCAGAGCCACAGAAGTGATCCCCGGGGTGAATTTCCTATTTCCCATCCAATCATCAAGATTTTTCTTGAAGAGTGCTAATGAGGAGCTCTGTTTGACATAGATAGATCGTCTTTTCCAGAGTATGGGAAGTCTCTGGGACAGGAATCTATCCCTCCAGCATGCTCTGTTTATTGTAGTGACAAGGTTTAGGTCCCTAGAGCATGTAGCTTGGAGGGATTGGGATTTCTTTAAGTGGAGCATGTCCAACAGCTCTAGGTTTGACATAGCTTTGTATGTTAGGCAGAGATCACCTCTGAGTAGGCGATATGTAATGGAGTAAAGCTGGAGTTTTTTGAGACAGTCTGCATAGGGCATCTGTTTGAGGCCAGTGATCCTCTTTGTAAGGTATTTCTGAGGCCTTTCCAGTTGTTGTAGATGTCTTGTGAGGTGCATACCAAAAGGGGCGTTGTACTCTATAATGGGTCTAATGAGTGATGAGTAGATGGGAACAATGACCTCTTTTTTCTGGATGAGAAACCTTTTGTGATGAGGTGTGCCACGTAGGATTTCCTGACCACAGTGGCAATGTGATTATCAAAGGAAAGACTACTGTCAACCTGTGTCCCAAGGTATTTTATCACACTTTCAGTGTTAAATAGACTACCGCCTATGTGGTAGTTCATGGGTACAGAGTTTTTACCAAAGGGGATGACAGTACACTTTTTGGCATTGAGCTTGAGGCCATGGCTTTGACACCAGGCATCTGTCTCACTGAGGCCCTTTTGTAGGATGTCCACATCATTAGGAGTTTTGATTATGGCTCCTAGTTTGCAGTCATCTGTGAACTTAGTTAGCCAAAGACCTTCTGTGTTAGCCTGTACGTCAGAGAAGTAGATACCAAACAGGAGAGGACCCAGGACTGAACCCTGTGGTACTCCACTTTTCACTGGTCTGAAGTCAGATTTGGAGTCTGCTACTTTCACAGTGTGGGTTCTGTCAGTAAGCTAGTTGGCAAACCATCTTGTGACATAGGGATTTATACCTAGTTTAGTGAGTTTATCTATAATTCCAGAGTGGGGGATGCTGTCAAAAGCCTTGGTGAGATCTAGATAGGCTGTGTGAACCACCTCACCCTCATCTATGGCTTTGGTGACTGCTTCAAAGAAGTCTATCAGGTTTAGGAGACATGATCTGCCTTTTACAAACCTGAACTGTATGGGGTCCAGAGTTTGGAGATTACCAATGTCTTTGTTTATGAGTTCCATGATGATATGTTCCATAGCCTTGCAGACCAGGCTCATCAGGCTAATGGGGTGGTAGTTCTCAGGGTCTGTCATGGCTCCCCCTTTGTGAAGTGGGCTAACCGTCATAGTGCGGCATGCAATGGGCACAAAGCCTGAGGTGAGGCTATCATTGAACTTGGTATTTACATAGGGTGCCAGTTCATTCTGTAGTTCATGTAGAATATAGCCTGGGATGTTGTCAGGTCCCATAGATGATGTGTTCTTGGCTTTGGAGAGAGAGATTTTTACCTGTGCAGCAGTGATTACAGGAACTCTGCATGTACAGAGATGGGCCTTTTAGGGGGTGGGGGGTAAAGTTAGCACTGAACCTATCTGCCAGGATGTTGGCAATATCAGTTAGTTCTGTATATTTACTGCCATTGTGCTGTAACTCAGAGAAGATCTGAGTGTTGCCACTGAGATTCTTGACATAGCTATAGAATGCTTTTTGGTTGTCTTTAGAATCAGTGGAAATGTTGTTTTCATAACTAGCTTTGGAGGATTTTATGAGTGATCTCAGCTTATTATTGAGGCTGACCAGGGAGTTCCTCCAGTCATGGAATTTTACTCTTTTTTGCAACAGTTTATTTCTTCTGTTGTAGAGTTTGTTTATGGCAGAAGACCACCAGATTGGCTTCCTTTTTTTGGAGGATAGCATCTTGGTTCTGTTAGGGATAGCACAATCCATGCACTCGTGTAAGTGCTTATAAAGTGTATTTGTGTAGGATTCAGCAGTTGTACCTAAATTGTCCATCTGCATGGGTGTCGTGATGTTTGCCACTTCTGTCTTAAGAAGCATAAAGTTAGCTTTGGAGACATTTTTTACAGTTGTTTCCCTAATGGGGGGTGGGGTGGGATGTAGATTTCTAGGGTAATTAGCTTGTGGTCGGATCTGACCAACGAGGAATTGAACTCGGGTGTGGAACACTGGTCGCCCATGTTGGTCATGACCAGGTCTAGGATATTGCTGCCCCTGGTGGGGGTGTGGATAAGTTGATCCAAGGCATTGGAATTTATGAATTCCAGAAAACACTGAGCAAAAGAATTGGTACATGAGTAGTTTTCCCAGTTAATGGTGGGGTAGTTGAAATCACCCATTATTAGGGTGTTGGGTTGTACCCTAATATTTTCCAGTCTATCAAGAAAAGAGGAGTGGGAATCCTGGGGCATGGTGGGTGGTCTGTAGCAAGCTACAATTTGGATGGTGGTCTTGCCCAGAGTTAATTGCACTTGGATAATCTCGGCTGCATTATGCTGAGCAACTAGCTTGGAGGTGTGGACATCCCTAATGAATATGGACACACCTCCATCTTTAGTGTTTTGGTCCGGGTTAGGTGGCCAAAAGGTGTGGTATGAATTATAGCCTGGTAATGCAGGGGTGGTCTCTGGAGCTTTGAATCAGGTCACTGTCACTGCACAGATGTCGATGTTCTCCATTTTAAGGAATGCCTTGAGTGAGTGCATTTTGAGGTTTAGACTTCTAGCATTGAGTAGCATTACCCTCAGATTTTGCTTGCTTGTACTTGTTAAGGTGGTGAATTTGTCATTTGAACCTTGCCTAAAAAATGCACTATAGGGGTGGCAAGAGCATTTACCAGTATCCAGAATCCTAAGGGCGACAGGTGCAGGCCATCTCTGGCAAAGCATTGTGGTCTGTTGATGATGTCATCCCAGGGAGACAGATACTGTATTTCCTTAAAATGACACCAGAAGCTTAGCCAATTGTTGGTCCACAGTTCATGCAGTAGGACATGGTGGACATGTTACTGGGATTTGTCCACATGGCCTTGCATTTGGGTTCTGTGGACTGTGTCATGTTGTTATTTGGGAGTCCATGACATAACATACATTGGCAGAATGGGTGAGACACAGGCCTTTGGCAGAGGACTGTAGGCCATTTGGTAGTGATGCAGGCCAGCTGTAGCAGGCCATTGCATTGTGTCATTCCTACAGTCCCAGACTGCAATACACTATATTCCCCTGGGATGACAAGGTAGGTGTGCAAGGTGTTATTGCCAATACTTCCTGTCATTATTGATCCAGTGGTGTGGATGCTGGCAGGGTGCTGCTTACATCTAGGCACACACCTGCATGGGACACCTGTTCTGCATGCTGCATTCTTTGGCTATTGCTATACAAAGGTGGGGGTCATATTGTACTCATTCCCAACAACAATGATAAGACCGGAGAGATACCTGTGGGTGATGGTGGGGTGAGCTGGGGGCATGTGTGCTATGGACACTACTTGCATCTAACTCACAGATATGCATGGGGCATTCCACTTATGCTGGCTTGTGCAGGGACATCAGCTGTTTCTCAATACTTCATACCTGTGACCTTTGTGGTTCGCCAGTGTTTGGCCAGATGACATCGGTATTCCCTACTACAAGCCCTACTAATGTGCTGCTAACATGTATGTACAATTCCAAAAGTTGTGTCCATTTGATAGTTACATATTATACACTGTCTGTCTGGGGTACTTCTCCCTGTGTACTGCTTGTATGTCTGGGCCACATTCATGCCATGTCCATCTTTTAGATGGTGACACATATTACTTCCAAACATTTACTATGGCTTACTGCTGGAATGTGTTTTGCTGGGGAGCATTGTTTTTGGCACTGCAGTTGTGAGAACTTGGCCCTGTCATCGGCAGTACTGGCCAAAGGCCACCAGGACAAACCTCACTATGCCTACATACTGACCACTGTCACACAATATACAACACACACCAACTTAAGTCATGCAGCCCTGCATATTGTACACATGCTACAATCTATCCTGCTACCTTGGCCAGCTCAGGTAATCTGTGCTCCACTGTTATTATACCTACACATACCTGTTACTACATTTCTACATAGGATTGAGGGGGCACAACTGACATTTGTACATGTTTGCTTTAACTGTACTGGTCTTTCAGGTACTCCATTTAATTCTGTATTCTGACCTATCATGCTGACTAGAGGCATATCAGTGTACTACAGGTCTTAGGTTTGATTGACCTACATTGCAGTTTCAGACTTCTTACCCCTCAGAACTAGCATCCTACTGCCTGACCTGTTGTAGTCTGTCTTTGTAGGTCTGGAGGGGGGTGTTCTCCATAGCCATCAATCAGAGGCGTTAGCACAGCCTTTGTTTGTGTTTGTCTATGCCTGTCCTGCTGGCTGAGACTGTTGTTGGGTATGTGAGCCTCCCTGACTGGCATGTGTGTGTCCTATGGACACACATTTGGCCAACCACATTTCCTGCAGTGAGTTTTGTCACCTTGTCTAGTACTAGCTACTATG
Source organism: Protopterus annectens (assembly GCF_019279795.1). Taxonomy (NCBI): domain Eukaryota; kingdom Metazoa; phylum Chordata; order Ceratodontiformes; family Protopteridae; genus Protopterus; species Protopterus annectens. The sequence goes on from NC_056744.1 coordinate 771,975,306, forward strand.
GTGACACCAGTATTTGTTACAGATCTCATGGTGCCACTATAGGTGTCTACAATCTGCTGTCATCCCATTCAGCCACCCGATTCCCTTGCATGCTCGCATCCATACCATAGATACAAGTAACAAAACATACTACTCCATTAAGCAATTGAAAGGGAGAGTGACTTACCTAGTAGCTGTTCCAGTATTGAGGATGGTGCTGGAGGGCTGACTATGTTGGATGCTCATAATACACTTCCTATACATGGTTAAGCACAGGTAGTGTCATGTTTGGCATCCCTTTTACTGTATGTGTGAGTCAGAGAGAGGTGTCATTCCCTGAGTTCCTACTGTATCAGTGTATGCGCTATGCATTGCCTCTTTGCCATGGCCTGGGCATACTGGGCACACCTCCTTCTGCCTACTGGGGAAGGCTCAGGTTGTTCAACCTCCGTGTCACTCTGTGCCTGTGCAGGCGTTGGCAATGTTGGGGGGCTGTGTGGCCCTGCCTCATGCTGTTCCTGCTGCAGCTGTTTCTGCAGGATCATATTGTGTAGCATGGCGCATATGATGACAATTTGGGTACATGTAGCTAGTGAGTACTGCAAGGCTCCACTGGATGTGTCCAGGCACCAGAACCGTGACTTGAGCATCCCAAACACACACTGTATAATGATTCTGGTCTGTGCGTGTGCCTCATTATGGAGTTCTTGCTCAGGTGTGTGTGCATTTCTGATGGGTGTCATCAGCCACTGCTCCAGTGCGTAACCAGCATCCCCCACTAGGTGGCCATAAGGGATGTCCCCATTAGAAAATCTCTGGTACAGCTGCGTCATATGCCAGATGTGGGAGTCGTGATAGCTTTTAGGGCAGCCAGCACACACATTCATTATAATGCCCTGGGCATCACACACAACCTGGCAGTTGATGGAGGGGAAGCCCTTGCGGTTGATATAGACCCTACCCTGCTCACTGGGTGGTGCTTTGATGCATATGTGTGTGCAGTCAATAGCACCCACTTCCTCAGGGTAGTCTGCTATTTGGTGGAAGAGATGCATATTGCTGGTCAACGCCTCATAGCTGTTGTGGAAATATATGTGCTCACCGACATGTGCTGACATGGCATCCAGGAACTGGTGGAGTAATCTGGATGCTGATGCCTGTCAGATCTCCACAATATCCCCAGTTGGCCTTTGGAAGGTACCTGTGCCTAGTATTCTTAGGCCTACACATACCTTGGTATCCACTGGGATGGGTTCCCCTCTGTTGGTTCTGTGTGTGAGACATGGCCGGCACAGCTCAACAATTTGCTGTAGGAGGTCCCTGTCCACCCTATAGCACTCCACTATCTCCAGCTCATGTAGCCCCAGGAAGGTTACCCTGGGTATGTACACTCTTCTCCTTCTCCTCACTGTGGGTTGGCCATCAGCATTCTCATCCTGTGCTCAACCATGTATAGGGAGTGTACTATGTGCATCTGACATAGGCAGCCATCCAGCACCATCCTCAATACTGGCACACCCACAACGTAAGTCATTCTCCTTACCAATTGCCAAATGGAGTAGTATGTGTTGTTACTTGTATCTATGGTATGGATGTGAGTATGCAAGGGAAATGGGTGACTGAATGGGATGCCAGCAGATAGGAGACACCTATAGTGGCACCATAAGATCTGTAACAAACACTGGTGTCACCATAGTAGCCAGTAATACACATGGCGACAAAACCCACTGCAGGAAATGTGCTGGGCAACATGTGTGTCCATATGACACACACCTGCCAGTCAGGGAGTTTCACATACCCAACAACAGTCTCAGCCAGCAGGACAGGTGCAGACAAATACAAACAAAGGCCGTGCTAAGGTCTCTGAATGACGGCTATGGGTAACCTCCCCTCAGGCCTATACAGACAGGCTGCAGCAGGTCAGGCAGTGGGATGTTAGTTCTGAAGGGTAGGAAGTCAGAAACTAATATGTAGGTCAATCAAACCTAAGAGCTGTAGTACACTGATATGCATCTAGTCAACATGATAGGTTAGAATACAGAATGAAATGGACTACCTGACATACCAGTACAGTCATAGCAAATGTGTACAAGTGTCAGGTGTGCCCCCCCAAATCCTATGTAGAAATGTAGAAACAGTCAGGTGTGCCCCCCAATCCTGTGTAGAAATGTAGAAACAGTCAAGTGTGCCACCCCCAATCCTATGTAGAAATGTAGAAACAGTCAGGTGTTCCTCACCCTCAATCTTATGTAGAAATGTAGTAACAGTCTGGTGTGCCCCCCATCTGATGTAGACACATTGTAACAGTCAGGTGGGCCACCAATCCTAAGTAGAAGTGTAGTAACAGCCAGGTGTGCCCCCAACCCTATGTAGAAATGTAGAAACAGTCAGGTGTGCCCCCTCCCCAATCCTGTGTAGAAATGTAGAAACAGTCAGATGTACCTCCCCAAATCCTGAGTAAAAATGTAGAAACAGTCAGGTGTGCCCCCCAATCCTAAGTAGAAATGTAGTAACAGTCAGGTGTGCCCCCCCAATCCGAGGTAGAAATGTAGAAACAGTCAGGTGTGCCCCCCCAATTCTAAGTAGAAATGTAGTAACAGTCAGGTGTGCCTCCCCAATCCTATGTAGAAATGTAGTAATAGTCAGATGTGCCCCCCAGTTTGAGGTAGACATGTAGTAACATGCATGTGTAGGTATAATACCAGTGAAGCACAGATGACCTGAGGTGGCCAAGGTAGCAGGATAGATTGTAGCATTTGCACAATATGCAGGTATGTGTGTGTTAGGTTGGTGTGTGTTTCATATTGTGTGAGAGTAGTCAGTATGTATGCATGTTAAGGTTTGACCTGGTGGCCATTGCCTACTATTGCTGATGACAGTGCCAAGTCCTCACAACTACAGTGCCAAAGACAGTGTTCCCCAGCATAACACATGCTAGCAGTAAACCATTGCAAATGTATGGCGGTAATATGTGTCACCATCTGAAAGATAGACATGGCATGGTTGTTGTGCTAGATATACAAGCAGTACACAGGGAAAAGTACCCCAGACATACAGTATATAATGTGTAACTGTGAAATGGACACAGTCTTGAAATTGTACATACAAGTATGCCTCACATTATCTGGGCTTGTAGTAGGGAATACCGATGTCATTTGGCCAAACACTTGCAGATCACAAAGGTGATAGGAATGATGTATTGGGAAACAGCTGATGTCCCTGCACAAGCCAGCATAACTGGTATGCCCCATGCATATCTGTGAGTCAGATGCAAGTAGTGTCCATAGCACATATGCACCCAGCTCACCCAAACACCACCCACAGGTACCTCTCCAGTTGTATCCCTGCTGTTGGGAATGGGTACAATCTACCTGTGTATGGCAATAGTGAAAGAATGCAGCATGCAGTGCAGGTATCCCATGCAGGTGTGTCCCTAGCTGTAAGCAGCACCCTGCCAGCATCCAGACCACCTGATCAATACTGATATAAAGTATTGGCATGAACACCTAGCACACCTACCCTGTCACCCCAGGGGAATATACTGTATGGCAGTCTGAGACTGTAGGACTGACAGAATGCAATGGCCTGCTACAGCTGCCCCACATCACCACCAAATGGCCTACAGGCCTCTGCCAAAGGCCTGCATCTCACCCGTACTGCCAATGTATATTATGTCATGAACACCCAAATAACAACATAACACCCTCCACATAAGCCATAGGCAAGGCCATGTGAACAAACCACAGTAACATGTCCACCATGTCCTACTACATGAATTGTGGTCCAAAATGAAAACACAGCTGTGATGAGGTGATAACTATAGGGAAAGTATCAGAGAATGTTTGCATAATGCATGGAAAAGGATAGAATAATAGAGGAGGGGTGGGAGCATGGGCAGCATGGAATATGCAAAGTCCAACACACAGTCATGTACACATAGTGTCCCTGGCATCAAACACAAAAATGGGTGGCTACAAGTCTGCCTGTACACCACAACAGGGGTCATTGCCTGACTTATGACCCCTGCCTCTGGGTAACCTGTGTGAATCTGTACAGCTGTGAGGTATTGCCACAGCAAGATAAGGCCATACTGTCATGCTGATGGATTTACAAGTATGGGATCCTCTGCCATCACTGTACCAAGGTGCTGAAGTGGATGCACAGACCCAGCAGCAAGTGTCTGCAGCACCCCCTCCAGAATGGCATAACTTGCCACGACTATGTAGATGTTTGACTACAATACTGGATACAGCTGCATTCACCCTGTGTTCCCCAGGACATCACTGTGAGCAAAAATGTTCATCTGATAGTACTTGAGGACATAAAACATCACAGTGCATAACAATACACATGCCTGAATATCTCTGCTAACACCATACCATGTAGCAGAAGCAGCACAGACACAATCACCTACAGTACACACTATCCCTTGCACAGTTTGTCCCCATATTGTCAACTGATCTACGGATATCCTGCAGAAACAGTTTGCTAGCTGTAGGTGTAGAACACAAAGGTTTGCAGTGGAGTACAAACAACCTGGAATGGATACACACATGCAATACAGAAGGGCATACTGGGCATGCTCACACACTTAAACAAATGAAGCCCATGTCTGCCAACAACAGTGGACCATACATATCTGAAAGTTGCAGATGTTAGTGCATACACTCCTCATTATGCACCAGTCATGCTTTGCACACACATTGGATAGGAATACACACATATATCCAAGGACAACACACTATAATATGCCAAAAGTATACATACATAGATGTGTGAAAGAGAGTGACAGTGACAAAGAGCCTTCCATCATGAGGCCTGTCTCACCCAGCACACAGCCAAATGGCTACAACCACATGATGTGTAAATGTCACTCACTGTAGAAATTAGCCACTGGTATCCCTCAGCATTAAAGACTCTGTGGTGCAAGTGCTAGCTGTGCAACATGACTATACAAGGCAGTAGTCATCTAGCAGTTGTATACATGTATCTGAGGAATATAAACCTGCATTTGCCTGAGTGTGGTGTTTCCACCTCTAGATGAATGGGCCCATGCACACACACTGCCCTCCCCATAGCCCTACTATGACAAGCCTGCTCATGTCATTCAGTTTGGGAAAGGAGTAGCCCAGTAATCTCCATGGCATGTCTTATAACTGAGTAATGCTGTAGTGTGATAAACTAATTACTTAGGAATTCTAGTCCCAGTCATGGCACCTGTATTTGTGTGTTTCTGTCTGTGTAGGGAGCAATGCTTTTTAGGCTAGTCACACTCACTACATTATAAATGGCCTACTTTGGCAAGGCTGCTGATGTCATTCAATTTGAAATACACCTTTGGGAAATGAGTAGCTCAGTAATCTCCCTGGCATGTTCTATAACTGCGTAATGCTGCATTATGATAAACTAGTTAGGTAGGAGTTCTAATCCCAGACATGGCAGCTACGTGTGTCTCTGTCTGTGTAGGGAGCAATGCTTTTTAGGCTAGTCACAGTAACTACATTACAAATGGCCTACTTTAGCAAGGCTGCTGATGTCATTCAGTTTGAAATACACCTTTTGGGAAAGACATACCAGTAATCTCTGTGGCATGTCCTATAACTGTGTAATGCTGTAGTGGGATAAACTAGTTCGGTAGGAGTTCTAGTCCCAGGCATGGCAAATGTGTGTGTGTGTGTGTCTCTGTATAGGGAGCAATGCCTTTTTAGGATAGGCAAGACTGCTGATGTCATTCACTGTGAAATACACCTTTGGGAACAGTGTAGCCCAGTAATCTCCATGGTGCATCCTATAACAGCGTAATGCTGTAGCGTGATATAGTACTTTGGCAGGAGTTCTATTCCCATACATGGCAAGTGTGGATGTTTGTGTGTGTGTTTCTTTGTCTGTGTAGAGAGCAATGTTTTTAGGCTGGTCACACTCACTACATTTCAAATACCCTACTTTGGCAAGGCTGCTGATGTCATTCACTGTGAAATACACCTTTGGGAAAAGAATAGCCCAGTAATCTCTGTGCTTCCTATAACAGTGTAATGCTGTAGTGTCATATAGTACTTTGGTAGGAGTTCCATTCCCACACATGTTGGTAGTACCTTGCATATTGCCCACATATAGTAACCATTATGTGATTGCAGTGGACTAGAGAGGGCATGGCACACTGTCCATCAGTACAATAGGCACATGCATGCAGACAGTGCGCATTTACTATGTTCCCCACTGGACACTTGCAACACCTGTGGTGCCATCAAATGTGACCCGCAAAGGACATACTATGCCTTAAACACATGCCCTGTATGGACAGATGCCACTGACACCAGGGAATACCTGTATCATGCTATCAATGTAGGTACAGGGTCAACCTGCTGTCCATTACCAGTTCCTGCCACATGAGGCCAGGACTGGCACTTCTGATGATAACAATCTGTGTACACAACATGGGCCAGATACCCCAGATACAGTTCCATATGTCACTGTACATGCATGTGGGATGTGTGCACATCCCAGACAGTGTCCATGTCATGGACTAAAGAACACATAAATGGCAAGCATTGCACAGCAATGGCCACACACAATAGTTACTCAGGTGACTGGATGGTGAATACAATACCCACCTGTGTGGGCCAATCCAGACACTACACCCCTGAGCCACACTGCAGACCATTGTCATGTGGCCTGATGCCAAGGAATACCCTTCACCTAGCCTTGTATATCCTTCTGGCACAGTCAACCACTACACACCCATGAAGCGATGCATGCATGCATGTCAGTACTGGCAGCCTGTGTCTGTGTGTGTGGTGTATGATGCTTTCAACTGCATTCACACTCATTACAACCCCCATTGGCATACTGAAGCATGCTGTCTGATGTCAGACACCTTCACATACCCTTTGCCCATATAACCTCTGGATAACAACTGCGGTGCATGTGATACCTGCACATTACTGCATTGTGGCAAAGTAACTAGTTAGTAAGTGTATTCTTCACCCTGCCAAGTGTGTCAATGTGTGTGAGTCCCCGAGAGAGTGTGGCTGTGTTGACACTGACACCTGTTCATGTGGACAGGCATGTGTACTACACCTACCATATTGCTACCATATCACTGTTGCAGATGTCACTCACCATCACATATACATTGGGACAGCTCCTCAACATGTAAGCTATGTAGTGCATGCTATAACTGCATAGACATGTGAAAGCAATGCATAGTCAGTCAGGGGTATGAAACCCTGTACTGGTAGGTGTGTGACACAAACATGCTTAGGTTTTACTACCCCACCCCCTTCCTGACTTACTTTGTCTCTGTCTGTCTCTCTCACTCCCTCTCTGGTGGATGTGGAGAACTACACCTGCTTTGCTTAGGTAGCAGCTTGTGTTTTGTAAGTGATGCTCATAATCAGCTGATGGCCTCTGCATGAATTGCAGCCCTCCTATAGCTGATTGCATGTGGAACAGCTGTGGTAACATTCCCATAGCCAATTGCATGGAAACACACTCCAATATCTAGGAACATCATGGCATATCTAGTCCAGTATTTACGTGATATACCCATGTACATGGCTATTAACATCCACATCGGGAGGCGTGGTCCACATGTTTCGCATGAAGGGGGATATGTCTACACCTCTGGACTGACCACAGAGTTCCAGATTGTCCACATATATTGGTCATATCTCTGCTGTTGTCCTCAGGATCATTACTGTGCTAGCAGTGGTACTGCACTATGATGTCTTTAGGATGTCTGTCAGTAGCCAATGGTGCACATGTTAAAAGCAGATGCGACCTCCCACACACAACTCATTGCAGTCGAATGCTCCTCCAGGCGTCTTCTGCAGTTAACTCCTATTGCTCCTCTAGGCATCAAATATTGATTGTTCATATTTGCATTAATAATTCCAAAACCATGCTACATACAAGGTACCAGGATATTTTGTCTTGAAGCATATGTAATGGCAAACACAACTGTATTGATATTTGACCTCCCTCAATGACTATTTTCTAGAACTGTAAGGTGATAACTTCACTTTTTAAAGACTTAAGCCACACCCACTGGGAGTTAAAGGTACACACTGAAAAGAACTGTAGTGGAGGGAATGAGTTAAGACAACCCCTATTACAGCAGCAACAGTCTACATATATACCTGCAATACATACATGACATCCCCTTGCACTAAGAGGTTGGGACTATTGGGGTTGAGGTAGGACTCCACTCCATGCTCTGGACATATGGTGAACATGTATGTATATATATTTATCCATATATCTGTATAGATATATAAACATATACATATCAACACACATAGATGAATATATATATATATATATATATATATATATATATATATATATATATATATATATATATATATATATATATATATATATATATATATATATATATATTTATATATATATATATATATATATATATATATATATATATATATATATACATACATATATATACATATAAACATTCAAATATATACATATACACAGCAATATATGTCTATACATATACATATATAGATACATATGCACATATACTTATGGATATCTACATATATATCGACAGTAATAGGTATATCTGAATAGATATGTATGCACATATAGTTATAGATATCTACATATATCTCCATAAATAGGTATATCTGTACACATAGGATGTGCATATATATATATATATATATATATATATATATATATACACACAAAGAGATCTACACATAGCCATATATATGATGCACTATACAGATGTGTAGACAGACATATGTATGAATATACATCTGTATGTATCTGTAGACGTATATCAACATATGTATATGTATATATCTACATTCCTGTCATGTGTAAACATCACGGTTGTGTATACCTTCCCCGATCTATCTCACCGTATGTATCTGATATGTATACATTATGATATAACAACATATGTGATGCAACAGTAATATCAATAACAAGTACTACGCAATTGTGGAAGTAAAGGCAATCATTCAATACTAATCAATATGTGTATTGAAAGATATATTGGAAAAACAACCGCTCTCTTCACAGTAGTCATGGCATAGTGGCTGACTCTTGTGACTATAGTGTACAGGGTCCTGGGTTCAAGGGCTGTTTATTTTGTTGCTGGGCAGAGCAAGGGCTGTTGGATACAGAATGGTTAAGGCAGTTTTGAGCAGCTTTAAGTGCTTTTGCGTGGGTTTGCGTGAAGCTAAGCAGTGCTAAGCTATGGGTAAATGTATGGGCACTTACACCATGTAGACTTCGCTTACCAGTGTGCAAATCAACTTAGCTGTTATATTGTAGCAATACTGATACCTGCTAAACATGGCTTAGTCCTGGTAACCAGTTTTCACTACCCAGTCTAACATAGCAAGGTAATGACATCTGTAGTAAGTGTATGTGATGCCATGTACAATACATGCACCTATGTACTGTCATTACAGTAGCAAGGGATGTGAGTGCCATGTCTGGGTCATACAAATATATGAGGCCTGTACAGCACAGTTATCAGTGTGAATGTGTTACATATAGGGGTAGTAACCCAGGGTATGTGCTATCACACTGGCATGTAGTGTATCATGGTGGTACTACTGTTGACAGTGCTTTCCTAGGCAAGACTAGAGTGCTAAATGTAGTACTGACAACAAGCACACCTGCAGGCATAGCTGGACTCTGAGGCCTCCCTGTTGTGTCCCTGGTGTGTCACAGTATATATCCCCTACTGGATAATGATCCAACATGTGGAATGTCACTGTAGACTAATGTCTGTACAGCACATGTTAGTGAGGGCTTCCAACATGTAGTTATTGGATACATATTGCAGTCAAATGTCTATCTGTCGACACATTCATCCTACTGCATAGCTACTTGCCAAGCTGATGACTGTAAGTCCCTGTATAGATGTGCAGATAGCAGGTATCCAGCTGGGATATGTACAGGCAACCTATTCTTGAATGACACTGACATGTCTGCCCAGCTGTGTAAGAACTGGCACATAAAGGAGACAATACCTTGTATGCACCACATACCACTGGTACCTCCACTACACTACCACAGTCAACAGAATATGCTTGCGTACAGGTCTCCATCACAGACACTAACCATGTGTTGTAATACATGTTGCATACATGTCAACTGAATCACCTCGATGGCCATGTGCTGAAGCACCCAGAGGATTGGCTGATGCATGTCACTCTCATCCTGATGGTCACCACAGTGGTGTCTGTTGATAGATTGCCTGCTGGCACATGGCAGATGGCAGGATACCACTGTACACACATCCCCTACACAACCCATCTCTCCATGGACAATAGCTAGGTGCACAGCTATGACCACCTGTAGAGATGCACCCCAGTACTGACACATGTGTATATGCTCATTACTGAGGATAGCAGTGTCTATGTGTTATTACATCTGTACTTGGGAATTCCATGAGGGCCTTCACAAACACTGCAACACCCATTGCCATAGTCAGTTGTGGCTGCTGCTGTATGGGACATTACATGTACCCTGTTGCGCTCCTCTCGCTACCGGCTACATGAGCCTTGCAGTACTAGCACAACAGTGTTATACAAATGGGTCGATAGGCATGGGATACCCATTGAGTTCTGGCAAGTGTGTATATGTGCATGTCTGTATATCTGTAGGGTACAGCATTCCAAAGCCTCATACTTCTATTACAATACCCATTGTGCACACAGTAGTACAGATAATGTTGTTGCTGCCCATAGATGATGCATGATAATGCAAAACCCTACTATGCCTGTGGCATGTGCATTAGATGCATATCCCTGTAGTACCACTGTTGGGATATACAATGGGTTGTATCATAGTCATGGGCAATGTGTGATGGTGGGTATGTCAGAGTGTCATCATGGGTTTCAGGGAGTACAATATTCACTGGGTGATGTGGGTGCTGTGTACACTGTCATTACACCAAGGTACACCCGGTATATGTCCCATGTACCACTTCATGGTGACCACTGTCACCATCAACCATAAAGGTAACTTATACCACAATCCAGCCCAGTTATGCATGTGCTGTGTGCAGCCTACCTGTAACACATTGCACACACGATCATGTTAGTTAGCAGCAATAGGCCCAGGTCTCTCAGACATGTGTCTGCCTTTTATGTGTCTGTTGATGTATATATGATGGTATGTCACACTATGTATTGTCCATATACAACCATTACATCCCCCATTAGCATACTGTACATGTCTGGGGATGTTCTGCATGTAACATGTAACCTGGAACACACCTCTCCCTAAACACTGTGTGGTGTGTGCATTAAAAGCCACACACTTCAGTAGCACTACATACCTAGGTAGGGGTCTAGTTCCAGTGTTGCCAAGTAAGAGTGTGTGTGTATGTGGACGGGTCTACATCAGGTTGCAGATTATACACATTCCAGCGGGTCACCTTTCCATGTGGCACAGGCAATAACTGTTATACAAACCTGTGACATGTGTTCAACTGTACCCCAGATATGTCACGAACATGGTGTCACCACAGTAGCATACCCCTTGTGGAATATGACTGCTGACCATCCTCCTGCTGACACACATGTACACCTATAACACAAATGGATAACATTATGGAGACCACAATCAACCAGTGTTACTAACAGCTATAATCCATCATTGCTGGATGGCTACACTACCTGACATACATTCATTAAACATTACTCCTGACAACATGTTACACTGCAGTACTTTGGCACACTGTAGTACAGTCACCGTGTGCATCAGAACCATATTAACATGTCCCTGCATCGCTGTTAGGGATGACAGTGATGTGGCACAGGCATCATTATATGCACAGGGTGTGTTGTTGGTTTGCCAGAGGCCAAGGGTGGGCCATAAATTTGACACCATGTGTGTGTGGATGAGGGGTGTAATGAGTTGAACTGGGCATGGTGATGTGATGTGTGTGTAGGTATGGGGTTGCCCTAGGTGTGCTCGTATAGTGTGTGGGTATGTATGCACACAGTTCTGACATATGGCTGCCCTATACAGGGGTTTATGGACAGCTGCAGACCATACTTGTCAGGGTGTGCAGTTCACTGCCTCTGGCCACAGACACATGGACTGTGCCTGCCAGGAGTTCCATGGGCATGTCCAGGTACAAGTCTCGATGTGCTACTCTCCCCCTGATGATGACAGATGTCCACTGGAACCAGGTCCCTCCTGGGAGTGGCCAGGACCATGTGCTCATGGCCTGCTGTGGTGTGGTGTGGTGTGGACAGCACCCCCTGCAGTGCTGGGGCTGGTACTGCCACTATGGGAGTGCCATGGTGTCCTAGCATGTCCACATTGACCAGCTGTTGGTGTTGCTGGCCTACGTCCACGGGGCCATCACCGCACTCTCACCACATGTTCAAGCATGGACAAACCATGGTTGATAAGGTCCATCATCTCACCAAACCATCTATCCATGAGCTCGGTATAAGCAAGGAGGGCACCAGACAGTTCATGGAAGTTGTCACTTGCAGATGTGAGAGCAGCCCTCTGCAGCCTCAGGCCCTGTCTGGTGTACAGTTCCATACATGCCTGTGCCCCAATGACAACCTGAAACATGCGCCTGGTGGTACCAGTTGTGGCACATCTGCCAGGGGCATGATGACAAGCGGCCCTACCATGAGCACCCTGGAACATCTGCTTATGTGGCGCCCTGTCAGACATCTGGCTATGCCTGCTGTGACCAGACACAGTAGGCATGGATACCACACTCTCCTGTGCACTGCCACCAACCGCCAGCTGTCCCTCTGCTATGGCCACTGGTGATGGGATATGTATAGGCACTGAAACTGTGTGCGGGTGTGGGGTGGCTAAAAGGGGGATGTCAAATGATGGCTCTGTTTTGGCCCGTGACAACCTCACCTGTGCCTCAAAAGTACTATCATCATCCTCGGTGTCTGTATAGACACCAACATCAGATTGCATGCAGGAGGGATCCTGACCCACTTCTCCACCTGTGGGGGAAAACAAGAAATGCACTTTAAGACCTGTATAGCATTGCATAACAGTACACACACACACACACACACACACACACGAACACACACACATGCACACACGCATCCTACATGCATCAACCTCCCTCCACTTCACCAGAGTGACCCTACAGACAAAATAACCACCAACCAACACACACACACACACACACACACACACACACACACACACACACACACACACACACACACACACACATATACAGGTGAGGTTGCACAAAGATAGTACACACAGTCCTCCTAGTACCCATCTGTCAACATGCATAACATATGGTACACAAAATCATGCAGTGCAGCTATAGACAATCCATGCTAGCAACAGTATACATGTGTGTGATGCATGGTCTGTGTTAGTAGGTGATGCCCCTTCCCTATATACTACTGCACCCATGTACACAGTATTGCTGTGCACCTGTTCTGCACCCTGCCATGTACTGTGCACCAAACCTCACAGGTGTACAACCCATTACTGAATGTGTAGTACTGTGTCAGTTATGTCAGCTCTAATGCTCACAGCCCCTATGTTTTTCAGCAACACATACCTGGGATGATATGTGCACATATGTCATTTGTGAATGCTGATGTCTGGTTTACAGATCTCAGTATCAGCAGACCATGTATGACCAGTCCAATACTATTACACTGACAACCGTCAGACCATACCATGGCTATGGGGAGTGTACACACCCTTATTGATATGGCGCACCCTTCCTTGATCTGCCATGGGACCACATCACCGCATATATTTACAGTATATGATCCCAATATGTGACATGTGTCCTGTACATTCACATGCAGTGTCTATGTAATGTGTTAGGTGTGCAGATGCTGACCGTGATGTATAAACTCTGTGTGTGCATATGTGTGCACACCCTTATCATGCCAGTTTGTTGTACCTATTGTTATGTGTACTCTAGCAATCACTATTCCTGGCAGGGGTATACTAGCATGGGCCATCTGCATTTGCCAGTTTATGTTCAGTCTGCCCTACACATGTCCCCCAAATCTGTATGATTGCAAGGTCTACTCATGTGCACATCCCTTGGTGTTCACACACTGCCATCACTATTGCTGTGGGGGTAGGGTTATGTCTGCCACAGTTCCTGAACCTGACTGGGTGCAGATACAGCCATTCCTAGCATCCTTAGGATCCTTGCTGCAGTGCACTGGTGTGTCATGGTGACACCCCCTCCCCACCTTCAGCCTTTTTGCAGATGCTTGACAAGTAAGGCCTACACATCTGTGTCAGTTTGCAGTGTCCCATACAAGGCTTTGTCCATATGACATGCTGTCAGTGGTTGTTATGTAGTGGCCTGTGAGTATGTCATGCTGGCATTCCTGCCATCATTCCACTGCTGTTGTGGCCCCCACACATATTGCGGGGTTGGGTCCATGTATGTGTGGGCTTCATCTGCACAATACATGTGTGCCCTTATGCAGTCCAGAGGCTAGTGTATGTAACAGTAGTATATGGCCCTGTATGTCAGTCTATGGGGGGGTGCACCATAACTAACCTAGGCTGTTACAACATGTGGGGGTATCAGCGGTAAACTGCCTTAAGATATCTGGCTGTACATTACCATACAATTCACCTTAGGTAAATGCAGGTCTACTGCTTCCTGCCATACAGACTGTTCAGTTTGCCAGTGTGATTGTGATGGTTTCAGTTATGCCCTGTTATGTAACAGATGCATCCCATTGTGTCAACTGAGGTCTTTACCCCCTAGGGATTGTGTACAGAGTGTAGATAGAGGCTGCTGGAATATACATCTGCATTAATTACTGTTGATTGATTGCTATCCTGTGGCCCAGTCTGTGTTTACTATTGTACTACTTGAAGGCCTTGGCCCGGACAGCAACATATGTAATCCTTTCCAGAATACTGTATTAATTTATCTGTTTGACATTTGGACTAGTCTGTTTATATGTATTTCAGAGTCAAAACAGCTATATGGCATGGTATATACAACTGTATTAGTACACATCGCTTTCCCATGTATGCAAATCTGTGTGTGGTGTTATATCCTTTGACCTCTCTGTGGGTATATGTTGCAGGCAACAATTGTCATTTGTAGGGGTGACTCATACAGTGTCCATTTGGTAAGGTGGCAATTGTAGGCATACTGGATGTCCAGTATGGTGTGCACCCTCTACATATGTATCTTCCTATACATATATATATATATATATATATATATATATATATATATATATATGTATGTATCTGCATATATGTGTTTGTGTATATGTATCGTAGGAATGTTGATTGATTCCACATTGTACATTCCCTATGGTAGCCAGACTGTACTAACTGCATGATATATTACTGATACCAGCCTGACATCATACAGGTGGGGTGGAGTACTGTTAGCATCTCGTGCCCATGTTGTGTCAGGTCCTGGTTATGGGATTTGCAACAGTTGGTATTTGTATTGCAGGACAGACCTGTTTGGCTGTGGGGGGAGGGATATCAATACGTACAAGACGTATGATTCTTGGGCACCCTCACCCCCCTTAATGGTGCATGTGGTCATATATGTTTTTGTTATGTTCTCTTTTCTATCTGTATATTGATATAAATTTATGCTCACATATATATATTGCTGTATATATATATATATATACATATATATGTAGACATATATATCTATAAATGTATGCATATGTATATCTATATATATATATATATATATATATATATATTTATTTATTTATATATGTATATATTTATATCTATATCTGTATATATATATATATGTATATATCTATTTAGATATAAAAATATATACACACACACATACATCTAAATGTTTAAATACATTTCCTGTACTGTTGAATGACTGTGCTGGATGAAATGTTTGTGAAAATATTAGATTTATGTATATCTGACATGGCTTAGTGGTAAATTGCTATGGTGTTCAGGGGTCCTGGGTTCGAACTTTGCAGAGGCTGTTTATTTTGTTGCTGAGCAGAACAAGGGCCATTGGATACAGAGTGATTAAGGCACTTTTAAGCAGTTATAAACAGGTTTGTATGAGTTTGCGCAGAGGTAAGCACTGCTAACTTCCAGTTACAGTTTCTTATACTCAGTTAGCTTCTAATTTGCTTAACCTGTGTAGGCATAGCTTACCCCACTCAAACAGGCTTAAACCCGCTTACTGCTGCTTAAAATTGCTTACTCCCGCTTACCCTCACACTAATTTCTTTAAAAGAAAAGAAAAAAGGGTTGATAGGAAAGTGGTGAAAAAGGGGCACACAGAGGGAAAGATAGTAAGGAAAATAGCTAGGGATGTGCAGGAAGGGTGTAGGGAAGGTCCATAGCTGCCCATTTCTTCAACAGCAACAGCTGTGCATATACACTGAATTTGGAGGTAGATTTGGACACTCAAACTCCTGAGAGAGGGTGAGGACAACAATAATATGTTGTGAAGCCAATTAGACCAGATTACATGTGTCCAGTGGACACGTGTGCGAAATAGACAGCTATGTATGGGTGAGGATTTTTTTTTTGGGAACAGATTGCCCTTTTTTTTTCAGGTGAGAGTAGGATGCTGGGGAGGGATAGTAGGTATATTTGGGGCGGTAGGTTGAGTAGGTTAACAGACAAGACAAAGAAGACACATACAGGGGTGGTATATGACACATGTGGGGGTAAACACCTTGATGAGGAGGAGTGTTGGGAAATCGGAAGCCCATGAGCCCCCTATTGGAACCAGTGGGACTGAGGTCCCCACCCATGGGCAGTCACCACTGTACCTTCAGAGCCCCGAAGGTGGCTGTGCTGGGGGCTGAGTCAGAGAGCCAGGCCGACCCTCTAGTCATGACAAGAGGCCCTCGAGTTGGCATACCAGTTCTCCAAACTTCCAGTTGAGCTCGCTAAGCACCATGACCCAGACCTGACGACGGGTGGCAGGTTCCTGTCCATGCCCGCTCCTGGGGGAGGGTGAGCCCCATTCCCTGAGGTGGTTCCACCCAAAGGTGGTGCAGGACCAATGGACAGGGAGGTCCCGGGTTGGGCCCCAGATGTGCTGGTGCCCGGTACCACGGCCAGCTGAAGGGAGACAGGTGGGCCCGCTGGGACTCGCATTCCCATATGTACTATGGTGTTTATGTTTTATTAACATATGTGGGTTAGTAATAGTCAACACATTCCAGGATTAGGTATAACAGCATGCATAGATATTCCCATTAACCCAGACACCAGATATGGAACAGTTGCATAGCAAACAGAACACATGCATATATGGGACCACAGTGGTAATTACCAGAGCATGCAGGTACATTGATGGCACCATGCCACCAATGTTGGAGTATTTCAACATAGCACATGCATAGAAACAGGTTTAAATAATTATCAAACAATAGGACATATGTCCCAACATTACAGTTAAGTCAGCGCATACCAATTGAGTTGGGTATTTAGTTTATTGTTGCAGATATGGTGGGGGGGAGAAAGATGTCAGTTAACAACTAGTATATTCCTGTAGTTCGCATTACTTTCCTGGTCAGTGCTGTTATCTGTACCTTGCAAGTATTAGTGCACTACCCTATTGCCTTAGTTTGGACAGTGGAATGGCTGTCGACAGCTATATACATGAACTGGTTTTACCTACAGTATACACCTCTTACCTGTATACCTGTGGAGGAATTGTTTGTTAACACTAACTAACTGTTTCTGCACATACTCCCACATTCCAGGTTGATGTTATGCACGTGCCTGTCCATCTCTTTTTGCACAGACTCTGGGCATGTATTGATCACATGCAGGTGAACCGGGACATATTTAGAATATTGCCCTCTTAAACCTTTAGTTTCTTACAACACTGTTATACAGGATTTCCTAGACAGTTATATTATGCAGCACAGTGTGGGTGACAGTGATGAGTAATACCTTATTATTCAGAGCAACTGCAACACTCACAATGCCATACAATACAAGAGTAAACAGTACTAATACAGGGTATCAATCTTTTATTTCTTGGCACAGTGTTCGTATCTGATGGACCTGTGGGAGCAATGTTTGTTAGCACTACCTGGATGTTACCACACAAATTACCAGATTCCACATTAGTATTATGCGCATACATCTCATGCTGTTACTGTACACACTGTGGTCACAGCTTGACAACATGGGGGTGTAAAAGGGACGTACTTGGCTTATTACTCTCATAACATTTTGGGGAGTTGCTAGAGTGACAGGTTTGTTCTTATAGATGTGTGACAATCAGTTATATTTTTTGTTTTCTGCCTAAACATCTGGGATCATCCCACTGATTTCCCAGGGGGACAGGGTGACAGGCAGCAAATATGAGCTGATTTACTGGACATTCTGGACATATCTGTACAGTTGTGGGGTATGATTCTGTATGCAGTCTACTACCACTCCCAGGATTCGAACCATGGCTGTGTGTGCTAAAAATACAACAGTTCACGTGTCAGTTGTGTGTGCTATTTAGATTGTGTTGCCTGTTTTTTCACTGTTTTCTGTGTCTCTCTCTCTCAGTTGTACTAAATTAACTCTTGGGATTACACCAGTCATATACAGGCATTCCTACACATTTTATTTATGTTGCACAGTGTGGGTAACAGTGCTTAATACAACAGTACTATTAAGTGATTGCAAATCTACATTACCATATGATACCAGAGTAAACACATGCAGTACAGCAGTTAGACCTACATTGTCAGACCATTATGCTTTTATTTACATACAACCTATATGAGACTCTTCCTGCCATATTCTCTGGTGTATGTAGTACTTGCCTTAAACAATACAGGTTTTATACAGGCAATTAACTTACTAATATTTTTAGATTTATTTCCTATGACAGTGCATGCAAGAGTATTACTAACCTACCTCGCATCACAACCGCTCCAAGAGACATCCATGGGCCTCCTTGTTCACAGCCCGCTCACTTGCCACTGTGAAGGACATAAGAGGAATATTTAGCCATACCTATCCATAATATACATGGACTGGCAATTATTAAACAGGTAATGGAGTGATACACATGACTAGGACCTCCCCTGTCCTCCTAGCCTCTTGGATTCACTGATCCAAGAGATCCCCCTTTCGCCACTTCAGGTCAGCATAGTGATGCCTGACCTGATCATCAGTTCGGGGTATGCCAGTGGCACTGGTGAGGTCACGGGTGAGATGGTCCCAGGCTTCCACTTTATATTGGGAACCCTGGTACTGGCCCTGCAGCAGTCTCTGCACATGGTCTTTCACAAGGAGTCCAGCCATGACTCTGGACTCCTGGATGCCCCAGCACTGCATCCGAAAGCGCATACCCTCTCCAATTCCAGACATAGTTCCTGCAAGGGGAAGCTACAACCAGTTATGAGATGTATTCCCCCCTGTTGAGTTTAAATAGAGCGGATTGCCCACACTTTGCCATGATTGGATGGTTTTGAAAAGGCTAAGCTATGGGCAAACCTGCTTACATAAGGGTGGCATTGTTTAAAGTGGTATACCAATGGGCAAATTGAGTTAGCTGGCCTACACATTGCTTACACCTACTAAGCTGGGCAGTGCAATGCTTAGCATTGCTTAATATTTAATTTGTATTATTTTTGCTTTTTAGCATTGATTTATTATTCATTACATGTTATATATGTCTGGTATCCATGATTCATGTGTACATACACTGTATGGGGTCCTTGTGTTTATTAGGGGGCTTCAACACTTTATTACAATTACACCTCACATCTGGGCTTACTGCAGTACTCCAGTTCACATATTTATGTTATGTAGTAGATTATACAACATGGGCGGCCATGGTGGTGCAGTGGTTAGCATTGCCGCCTCACAGCAAGAGGTTCTCCGGTTCGATCCTCAGCTGGGGTGTCTTCTGTGCGGAGTCTGCAAGTCTGCATGTCCTCCCTGTGGTCACGTGGGTTGTAGGTGGATTGGACACTCCAAATTGGCCCTAGGTGTGAGCATGTGTGTGTGTGCCTTCTGTGGAAAGTTGGGCGCCAGGCTGGCAACTCGACATCGTAAAACTCCACTGCCAATCATGAGTGGACAGGTGATCCACTGTGGCGACCCCTAACCGGGAAAAGCCGAAAGAAGAAGAAGTAGATTATACAACATAAGACTGTATATCGATTCCTTTCACATGTTCAGTTTGTATTTCCTATAGTGAGGATCTGTTTGGTGATACCTCAATATTAGACACTGCTGTGATGGCTTAGTGGTTAACTACTGTGACTATAGTGTATGGGTTCCTGGGTTCAAGACCTGCAAAAGTTGTTTATTTTGTTTCTGGCCAGAACAGCGGCTGTTGCATACGGAGTGATTAAGGCACTTTTAAGCAACTGTAAGCGGGTTTGCATGGGTTTGCGCAAAGGTAAGCAATGCTAACCTTCAGTTAAATATGCTTGCAGAGTTGTATCTTCAATATTGCTTAACCTGTGTGCGAATTGCTTACCCCCATGCAAATGGGCTTAAACCCACTTACTAGTGCTTAAATATGCTTACTCCCACTTATTACTGCTTAATAGTGCTTACACTTGCTTACTAGTGCTTACTCCCGTGTACCACTGCACTAATTTAGACAGTATTGTCCAATGGTTCTTGGGAAGGTGGGGGATTTGGAAGGTGTATGGAGTTATCATTCATTAAACATTTTACCTTCCATTTGTATCCCTGATTCCTGTGTACATATACTGTATGGGGCACATATGATTATCTGTGGACTTTGCAAAATTATGACACTGCCACCTCACATCTGCATTTAATGCAGTACTCCAGTTCACAAATATATGTTATTTAGTAGGTTATGCAACTAAAAATATTGGTCATAAAGTGATTTGACATGGAAAATGGAATGTACTGCAGTGGGACCCGAACCGGGAATGACTGCTCATAAGGCGAATGCTCTGCCCGCTACACTATTTCTGTACTGCTTCATTTGCATATATCTTGCTTTTTATCCTCTTCTGCCATTTAAGCTCCATTAACCGTTGCTAAGCCATGGGCAAACCCATGCACCTATGGTTAAATTTAATCTGTTTCATAAAAAAAAATCTTTATATTTGTTGTTTTAACTATTGCTCTTGTACACATGGGGGGATGTTGCTAGGGGTATGTGTACACCTATGAGTGGTCTCGCTCATTCTTTTATGACGTATCTGTTGTTCTTCATTGCAGGGGCGTGCATATTCTGAGAGCTCTGCTCTCAGACACGCCCCATGCACTCTTACATGCTCTGTGCAAGATTAGGAGCTCAGGCAGCATGCCTTCATTAATATGCATGGTGCGCTGTCATCCTGCTCCTAAACGGCTGCTTCCGTGCAAGACTAAGCTAGTCCTGCATGGAAGGATACTGAATCTGGGGGTAAGTCTTACCTAATGCTATAGGCCTAATATTATTTTTTCACCTGTAGTTCTGTTTGTGGTTCCCTGCATTTATAGTTGTCATTAGCTGTTTTCACACTTACTGCCATTACTACTTTTTCACTCTTCACTGTAGCAAACCAGTCCCGCTAGTCACTTGGTGCAATATTAGGATTAAGAAAGAAACCAGTGCCCTTTACAAACATTCAGTTCTTTGTAGTTCATTTAATGGTTTTAAATTTGGGATCATTGATTTGGTCAAAAATAATTTTAGAGGGGGTGACATGAAGAATACACTACTTTATAGGGAAGTGAGATGGCAGTTGAGACTGAAGGCTAACATTTTCCCTGGTTTGAATGAATACATTAGTATCAAAGCTATTCTAGTAGACAAAGCAGGGAAAGTATGAATTTATTTTTATCTATGTTATAGTTCTTAAACATACACAAAAATGTTTGTATAAAGTAGTTATACCAGACTTTAAATAATTAATTGTTTATATTTAAAATATTTTAATGTTTCATACAATTGTTTTAAATCTCAATAATATTGTTTCTGCACACATTTGTGTGGTGGATAAACTAATTTTGTTTAGGTGTTTTAAATTTTAACTTATTGAATGATTGAGACAATTATTGGCAGTATAAATATAGGAGTGGTACCAGTATAATTTTATCTGATGAAGTCTCATTTGGTAGACGAAAGCGCTTATTATCTGTTGTTGGAATAACAATAAAGGACAATTCCATTCTCCCTTGGTGATTTGGAACTATTTTTTGGTCTACACAGTTGGTTCAGATTTATTGGTGTGGCAATATGCAGAATTGTTTTTGATGTTTGTTGCTCACTGTTGTTTGAATTATAGATACTATTATAATGCTAGACTAGTCAAAATTAAAGTATTAACTGGTTTATTATCTGTCTCAAGATGATGTTAGGCCACTCTTTCCTGGATCCGTTGATTGGTCGTAGTGGATTTTACTGTAGGCATATTGTTTGTTGTTTCTAGAATACCTGATATTCAATCCAATAAGCAAAAAAGCATAAATAATTTGATAGAAATACATATTTTACAGCAGTTATGTGACAGTTTTGTATGCTAGAAAACTGTCTCAAAACTGCTCTAAAAAATTACAAACTTTTCCCAGGGGTGATACCCCTTGAGCCCCTCCTAACAAATTTTCCCTTGTCCCTTCTGCGCTTGGATATCTGATGGCAACCCTAACACTGCTGTTTTATTGTAACTTTTCATCTGTATGGATTTGAAGTGGCATTCATTGACATAGTTTTCAATGAACTGAAGAAAATCCTTTTTGGGCATGTTTCTGTGTTAAGTCGGAAAGCCATCACAATCCTGCCTGGATTATGGACTTATAAAGTTATCACAATTGAGAATTGTTTTGCTGCTAATTAAAAAAAAGGCAAAACATGAAACGCAACAGAAAAACAAAGAGCATTTGTACAGAACCAAATAAACTGAAAAGTGCTAGAAATGTGAAAACAGCTTACAGCAGAGAAATAATTTGGGACTAAATAGTTATAGAAGACTGAAAATCTCAGTGTACAAATCATACATGGCGCTCTTCAAAAATGATCATTCTGTATTATTCAGACATTCTTTAAATAAAGATGTTAGTCTTAAAATGACGTTATTTTTCATAAAAAACATATATTATTTATATCTTCTGTTCTTTAAATGTACTGATGTTATTAGCTGTTGGCTTCTAAGTTTCTAAATTTAAGTCTGTCTCAGAGAAATGGTTTACTTATACTTGACATTGTTTTATTTTCAGATCCTTGACCTTTTTATTATCTAATGCCAGAAATGCAGAAAAACCCACAAATGGTGTAATCATTCATGACACACAGGCTCCTGTCCAGCCGTTAGTACATGCACTGTGCCCTGTGATGGTTTCCAGCTGAAGAAAAAGCTCTGCAGGAGCTGTTCAAGGATGAGCAAACAAACAGTTCTTGTGAGGTCAAAGAAATCTTTAGCAAGAACCACCCAACAGCAGAAAAAAAGATTGCATTTCTTTTTGTTTAGCAACAAGTCTTTTTTTATACATGTATATGTGTTTTATGAAATATGGAGCCACACATTCATAAACAAAGTATTTTTGAAGGCTTTAGGTCTTAAGGGAACTGCTGGATATCCAGGGGAAGAGCATCGATCTGAATATAAAATACAACATGCTCAGGTTTCACGTTTCTTTTTTGTTTTGTTTTCCATACATGTAGTAATGGTCATTGTTAATGTAATTATCTGTTGATTTTATTAGTTTTTTAATTCTGAATGATGGTTGATGACATCTGTAATAAAAGGCTATCTGCATTATGTTGCATAAATGACACAGCTTAAGATGCCCTTTAGTGCAGGTTCTACAGCAAAGGTTTCAGTATGTGTACTTATATATCAAATATAAGTCAAATCACTACTTTGAATAAAAGAAGTGTGCTGTTCATGTCCCTCCCAATGGCATTAGCTGATACTTAAAGAAAGAGGACTTGAATTGCAAGTTGTCATTCATGACTCCACAGATGGTGACTGAATATGGAAGTAAAGGAAGGGCTGTACCAGACAATAATTCAACCAATGATCATAGAATCATAGGAGGCTACTAGGCTAATGGCCATGGGGCCCTTACAAGCCTAGCCAAGAGTTTATCCCCAAAATAATCTCAGTCAGCACCTGTCACCCCTATCAAAGAGGGACACAAGTGGAACCCCTGGGACAAATTTGTGGTTTCCCATCCACTCATCAATGTTGCACTTGAAGAGGGTCAGCAAGGTACTCTGTTTGATGTGTATGGGGAGTCTATTACAGAGATGGGGCAGCCTCTGGGAGACAAACCTGTCTCTCCAGCAGGTTTTGTTGATGTCACTTATTAGATTTAACCCTTTCAAGTGGGTAATGCGCGAGGAGTTAGACTTCTGATGAAGCGTCTACTGAGACGTGAAAGCACTTACTAGATTGTGATTTTTGGAATAAAAGAGTTAAATGGTCTGCTTTGATTGTCGTGGTGAGCCTCACATTGTCCTTTTGCATTTAGATTGCTATTTTTACTTTGTGAAGCACTTTACCCTTGACGTTCTCTTTTTTTGCTGTAAGTAAAATTGTACATGATAACAATCTAACAATATATGATGGTAAATCTAACAACACACAGAAGTCTGACAATGAACTTAACAATATATGACAATAACTCTCACAAAACAATCTAGGGCAACCACCCGATCCAAACATTTGTTTACTGACAACAGAAATGAAATATATAAGCCTCCCAGTTCTTCTATAGTGGATAGATCAAGATAAACTGTATGATAGTTGCTAGCTCTATGGCACAGATGGCTAAAGCATTGACTCTGACTGAAATTACCTTATACTGATTAGTAGTGGCATGTAAAGCTACAGAAGAACCAAGAAGGAGTATTTGAGAAAGAGGTGGTGACTCATGCCAGTTTGTTCACCTGAGAAGGAAGGGTTATGGTGTCCTCTTCCCCTGTGATAACATGGCACTCCAGGGAGATGGTGTTGGCTACTCACCTAGGAATAGACCCTGAGAGTGGACATGGTCAGGTACACCCAAGTTGGTATGGCAGCCCTTGCAGAGGCATTTGAGGGAGCAGTCTTGCTCTGTGTCAGGGATATAGGCAATCCCTCCATGGTGATACAGAGCTCATGTCACTTTCAGTGGGACAGTTAAGCACCATATTAAAAGCTGTCATAATTGCTGTTAAAATGATGGCACTGCAATCAACTATCACCTCGTTACGAATGAATGTGATGAGAGCAGCTCTTGCCCCATGCAGAATAAATGTGCTAATTGGTCATGGTAGAAGTGATGGTACGTGATGGTACGCAGTCAGCAAGGTGCCATAAAATACATAGAAAAGCAGTTTGAGAGGAAAACGCAATGATGAGGTAATGAAAAAAGAAGGATATTACTGAATTTAAATAAATTATTACTAAAATGTAGTATTATGATTGATGATAATTGTTGTAATTTCCTCCTAAATGATAATTTACATATTGTAAATAATCAAACTTCAAAGGGTTTAATTTTAAAATCTGTTGGTAATACGATCTAATATATATTGGAAGAGATTTACTTGGAAATATTTGCATAAAACTTTCATTACACCTTCCTTGTTGGTATTGTGAAAAAGAAACTCTTAAAAGCTGATTGGTATCACATTTTTATGGTACTGAAAAAATGAAAAGTTTTTATTTGATTTTTGAAAATTTCTTAAAGCATTGTAGTCTGAAAATTGCAGTGTTTCAGAATCCTTAATATTGGTAAATACACCTATTTCAGAATGTATAAAATCACAAGATTTGGACTTTGTTAGTGGTTGCAGGAAAAGTAATCACCTTAAATTGTTAGAAAGACTATGCTCCAACTTTCGAAGAATTTATCAAAATTGCCCCTAAAACATGTCATAAAGAAATTTCAATTACTTCACTAAGATCTAAGAAGAAAAGCACTTTAAACAAATGGTTGAATACAGATCAACTGTTGAAAAGTTATAGTAATAAGCTAAATGTCATAAATATTAATATTTATAATGACTCATCATATTTAATGCTATTTGTTACTATCTGATTTTGTAAATATGTATATAGATTTTTTTTCTTTTTCTCTTTTCTATACGTATGAGTTACTGTACTTCTTTTTATTTATTAAAAGAAAAAAAAGAAAAAAAGGAAGGATATCTGTCATGTAAAGAGTTTGATGTAAATCAGTCTGGATGAAGACTTGGATTTTTGTCCCTCATGGAGAAGCTCAGAAACACAAGTCAAAGCAAAGGTGTTTGCACTTTAGTGAACTATTGTTAATATGCAGAAACATGCCCTTCTACATTAGTCAGCACAGAGTAGTATTGTATCTTGCTTGCTGGCCAATAGGGAAAAGAACATAGGTACGGTGCAAAATCTCAAGTCTTTCAGTTATGGCAACCTGAGAGCAACTAGTCCTCACCTCTAAAAATAGGCTTGAAATTATGAGGGCATTAAATGGTAAACCCTACTAGAAAGAAGAAATTCCACTCAGTCTAATGGGGGTGATCCGCATAGAAAGTGGGGAAGAATAATCTTAATAATCAAGCTGGGAGATGCCAAAAAGAGTTAAAAAAAAAAGAAATGTGGTATTTTTAAATTAGCGTATGTTGTATCAAGATGAATATTAATAATTATCGAGACTTGTAGAATGCAGATTACTTCTTTGAAAGATGAGATCCAAACTTTCATCGCCATAAATGACCAATTGCTAAGACAACTTTTAGTGTTTTTATGCTTCCTTATTGTCTTATAAACAATAATGTCTAATGAGTCATTTCTGTTGTCATTATTAGGAACAGCACATAGAACTTTCTCCACTATCTTTTACAACATACGTTCTTTGATTTATTGACCCTTTTATTAAGAAATAACAGAAAGTCTTCTCAAAGGTATTCACATGAGTCTTTCTGGGAAGCACCTTAATGAACATAATTAACTAATTACTAGAATAATGCCCTGACAGGACATTTCAAAGAGCCACACACATTGTATAGCACTCCAACTAGAAAATATATAGTTAAAAAATATATAAAAGATACATAACAGAAGGTGTCCAATGCATGAACCATATAATAGATTAAAATTAATGCAATAAAACTATGGATATGTAGGCATATGCAAAAAAAAAAAAAAAATATATATATATATATATATATATATATATATATATATATATATATATATATTGCATTCTACCATGCTATCCTAAAATTGATATCTGTGACTAACATATAAAAAATTGTGCCTTAAGCCTAAGAGCACAGCTGATGGATACTGCACTGTTTAGGCCTGGTACTTCTGACGCATTCATCCTAATTGCCAACTAAGCTCTGACAATTCTAAAAAATCATTCAGTTGCCCACCTCTTTCTCCCATTCTAACCTGTTCTATAATAATACATTTAAACCCATGTCCTTCGTTGGCTGTTACATGTGCTGCCAATGCATTTTTACCATCTTTTCTGTTGATATCATAGTAGTGTTGGTATAGTCTGTTCCTAAACGCATTTTTGGTTTTACCAATATAGAAACTCAGACATTGGGAGCATAGGGCTAAATAAGCCAGTGCTTTATTACTATAAGATACTTATAATGTGTCTCCCATAACTGGGAATACATATCTCCTTAGCCTCAATAATATATTGACAATGTAAGCAATAGCAGCATTTTACCATCCACATCCCTGTGTCAAGTTCATGTTTCTGCTTTTCAGTTGTGCTTTTGATAATACAATCCTTTTTTTTACACAATATTGGGGACAGGACCTAGTAACTGTGCTTGTTCTGTGTCAATGCTAAAAATATTCCAATTATGTTTAATGATGTTCCTTAAATAAGGAAAATCATGAGACCAGGACTCTCTTTAATAAATCAGCTATTTTTAAATTTAATCAACATTTTTACAACATTAGGAACATCATTAAACATAATTGGAATATTTTTAGCATTGACACAGAACAAGCACAGTTACTAGGTCATGTCCCCAATATTGTGTACAAAAAGGATTGTATTATCAAAAACATGTTGGAAAGGCAGAAACATGAACTTGACACAGGGACGGGGGTGGTAAAATGCTGCTATTGCTTACAATGTCAATATATTATTGAGGCCAAGGAGATATGTATTCCCAATTATGGGAGACACATTATACAAGGGAAAGTCTCTTGTAGTAATAAAGCACTGGTTTATTTAACCCTATGCTCCCAATGTCCAAGTTTCTATATTGGTAAAACCAAAAATGCATTTAGGAGCAGAGTATACCAACATTACTATGATATCAACAGAAAAGATGGTAAAAATGCATTGGCAGCACATGTAGCAGCCAACAAAGGACATGGGTTTAAATTTATTATTATAGAGCAGGTTAGAATTGGAGAAAGAGGTGGGCCACTAAATGATTTTTTAGAATTGTCAGAGCTTAGATGGCAAATTAGGACGAATGCGTCAGAAGTACCAGGCCTAAACAGTGCAGTATCCATCAGCTCTGCTCTTAGGCTTAAGGCACAATTTGTTATATGATAGTCACAGATATCAATTTTAGGATAGCATGATAGAATGCAATATATATATATTTATATATATTTTTTTTCATATGCATACATATCCATAGTTTTCTTGCATTAATTTTAATCTATAATATGGTTCATGTATTGGACACCTTTTGTTATGTATCGTTTATATATTTTTAACTATTCATTTTCTATTTGGAGTGCTATACAATGTGTGTGACTCTTTAAAATGTCCTTTCAGGGCATTATTTTAGTAATTAGTTAATTATGTTCATTAACTTCATAGGGTTGCATATATAAGGCTGTTGGGTATATGTTGTTTTATTCTGAAGAAGTTTCTATTCAAGAGATGAAAGTGCTCAATAAATGTTGCTTGTGTGGATTGGACCTTGGTTTCCTGCTTTTTGGATTCTTTAGTTTGTGTGGAACCGTGGCTTTAAACTTTTAAAATGTGTATTTATTTAGCAGTAATCAGCAAATAATATACTGTTGAATGCTTGCATTTTCAAGTATCTCTTGCAAAACTTAAAGCATTACTGTCACACAATATTAATTTCATATTGACACATGCTTAACTTCACATTTGATGTATACTTTTATCCCATCTCTCTTGCATTACAGAAACCAGTTGTCTACTATTTATTTATTTATCTGTATTTGTTCACCAGGTAGAACATTGATCCACATGGACCTTTTTCAGACTGAACCTGGAAGCACTATCTGCTTAAGTCATTTGCTTAAAGCAAAACAGCAGATATTATCAAAAGTACAGGAAATCTGTTAAAACATTCTACTTTTTATTAATTTGAAGAATTTTAAGTACTTGTTGCTATTAATTTGGTAATTGTTGAAAGATTAATTTAGTTTTTGAGAACCTAACATGATCTTACTTTCAAGACAGTTAAAATCATCCAATCTACTTTGTTGTCCTTTTACATGAAAAAAGGTCTTGTGTTTTCAACTTAATGCTTATTTACCACGTGACTCTACTGTATTTATGCTTAATTATGTTTAAACTATCAAATGCTGCTTGTCAAATATGTTGATATAATATGTCAATATTTAGTTGTCACTATATAAGAGTGAAATAGTTCCATGTAAGGTTTTCTGTGAAAATATCCATGATAAACCCAAGTACTCACAGATGTTATTATAATGTTTGATAAAGATCTATATGCCAAGTATTTCTTTCATGCTGAGTATTAGAGTTAGCAATATAGTCTCCTGCTAAGCGACATTCTACAGATCTAGATTTTATTGCATCACCAGGTTTATTCTTACATGTCTCCTTCAAAGCAAATGGTGGATCTACAGGGATTTGTTCAATCATTCTTAACATAAAAAGTTATAAACTCTGTCTCTGAAACGAACTTTAGCCTGGCTCTTTTAAAAGAGTGAATTCTGTACCCTCTGAAGGTAGTTATAATCATACACTCATAATTCAGTAGAAAGCATAATTATATTAAAAATGTGTATTACATTGCAAGTAATATATACCAAAATGATCATTTTTTTCAGCTTCCTGATTTGAATTTGAGCATAGATATAACTAAAATATTAATTGCAAATGATGTGCTTTAAATTCCTTAGCCATGGTTATTTTTTGGAGGTCACATACTTTCTCTAAACATTTCCTTTGTCATTGCCCTATAACAATAAGTATGTAATTTTACAGTTAAAAGTATAAGATAATCATGGTATTGATTACATACTATGAAGCATGAGGCCTGATTTTCTATCATATCACTTTGTGCATGCACATTGCATGATTCTAAGTATGTCACTTAATACTCTCATGCTCTTGACCTTCACTGAAAAAAAGAAAATCCTTTCTGAACCTATACAACCTGTATTATCAACAAATAGCTAAACAGATTAATGCATAAGAACCGGTTATTCTCTGTGTGTCTCATATTATTTTCAAGGTTTTTAAAGCAAATTACTTTTTTATCATTTTATTTTGAAAAATTTCTTCAAAACACATTCTGAAAGTTTGAAATGTATTTTCTTCCTGAGGCATAAGTGTCATTTAGCTAATGTTAAATTTATCGCTCCTCATCTAATCTTATTAATAACAAAGGAGTTCATTTTCAGGGTTATTAGGCAATTTTAATGTCTGCTGAACCATCTGAGTGATGTCCTTCCTGTTTCTGTGTTGATCCCCTTCCCTTTGGCACATACTGCTCTGATATGATACCAGACATCAAACGTCTATGGCTAGCCACATTTGCTGATGATTGCAAACTAACATGATATTATTGATTCCACCACAGGAAGTCATATCATCCAAGAAGGACTTGACAGAAACAAAACTTACTCTTCTGTCCACAACCTCAAGGTTAACGTCAAAAAATATAATGCAGTATTTTTGGAAAGCAAGTCCATCCTACTGCTTTCCACATAACAGGAGTCCTATTTAAGATCATTACAGATCTAGGTATTTTCATCAACAGTGAGCTATCCTTCAATCACTGCATATCATAGTTAGGAAATCGTTTTATCTTCCCAAAATAATTACCAAGGGAAACTT
This sequence comes from Protopterus annectens, assembly GCF_019279795.1. Classification (NCBI taxonomy): domain Eukaryota; kingdom Metazoa; phylum Chordata; order Ceratodontiformes; family Protopteridae; genus Protopterus; species Protopterus annectens. Next base: position 772,006,242 of record NC_056744.1, read on the forward strand.
AATATACCTCTGTTCGTTCAAGGCCAATTATAAAATACAGTGTTCCATTTGGGAAAAAGAAAAGGAAAAAATACAATGTTCCCTTAGCTACCCAGAGAAACTAAACACTCTCATTTGTCTCTTTCTCATTTAGCCCCTAAATGTCGACGTCTGGATGAACTAGTTTATTTTTATTAAAATATAAGGACTAAAACCTTCACAGGAATGTATAGCAAAGCTTCTAAAGAGCCTCATGGGTCAATAGCCTAGTAATTATCTGTGAACCTATGAATATAAAAAATGATCAAATGACCACTGGTAATTATACTGCTCAATGGATTTTAAAATTAGGAATATATATATATATATATATATATATATATATATATATATATATATATATAATTATTATTATTTCATCCATTTCTCCAGCCTCAGACAACCAAGTCTCAACAGTTGTCTGTCTGATCCTCCTGTTGTGTTAAATAAGGATTTTGTATTTTACACTAATTGCTTACTTCATTTTTAAAGAACTGTAAAGGTGTATAAGCCATGCAGCACAAATAACTGATAATCATCCACAAAAACTCCACGGTGTCCAGAACTCAGGGCTAAGTTTCATTCAGTTCTCAAGTGAGTTCTGATGAAGTCCAGTGGATGGATGAAAGCGCTTAACTCTTGTTTTTATTTTAGTAAACTGAGTGAAACTTAGCCCTGAGTTGTGGACAGCATGGAGTTTTTGTGGATGGTTATCACTTATTTCATTTTTGCCAAGCCATAAATATGCAACAGTGACAGAAGTAAGCCAGCTTGAATGTCTGCACAGTTCTCAAACTTTTCTAGTGAGCCTTCCTTGTTAATTTCAGAATAGTCAAATACAGTCCCATATATTTAAAATCATTGACTCACACTGAATCAGTCACAAGTTCAGGTGTCAAAACCTTTTACTAGAAGTGTCCTTGAAACTTCATCACTTGTACTGTATAATAGCAATATTTATTATGACCCTTCCTACACATTGTATATCAGTTCGAATCTGAGATAACTTATTTGTCTATGTGAAGGAACATAACCTCCTTTTCAATATGAGGCAAATACTGTAGAACAATTATCAGACAATGTAATTAATTTCATTTTGCTTAGCTGGCATATGAATAATCACAGATAAAACATCTCAAGCTACAGAAAATTTCAAAGAACAACACTCAAATCATTGCACAACAATCATAAGTGATTTTTTTTTTTTCAGGGAAGCAAGTCCTCCTGCACCCCAATATTGAAGGGGGTACTATATATACAAACTCAGAGCTAAAAACTCAGGGTAAAAGGAAAATACATAAACCAAAAAAATAAAGCCCAGTTTTCCATCTCCTGTAATTCTTTCTAAATCCAAGCACAATCCTACACAATTACCTCGACTGTTCACTTTTTATATGATGTTCTAAAATGAAAGTGCCCACAGTTTTGCCTGTGCAACCTATTGTATTTAAAACTAAAGTGTCCATAGTTTCGACTGTGTAGAATTAGTTTGCAAAAGGCTCTAGATGAATTTCCTTGTGTTGTTTTAATTGCTTTCTCAACTTTCTGCACTGCCTCTGAACAAGCAATACTTTGCTCACATCATACAAATGGGCTGTATCTTATATAAGAATACAAGTTCCACATAAGGTAAAATCAGATCTTGCTCTATACTTGCATTTCATTTGTATAATGCTTACTTTTAAGTTCTAGAACCTATTGACAGTATATTTTGATTTGAATGCAATTGTTCTGATTTCTTTATCAAATCATGTGCCTTGGTTCTAGATGTTGCTCAGCAAATGGTTCCTCTGGCCATTATCCATATATTATTCCTTATACAGTATCATATTAAGCACATCTCACTTTTCTAAGATGTGAAATGACTTAATAAACAGGCATTTTCTGAGACTGATTAATTATTATGATTTTACCATAAATGTAAAGGAACCTTTCCTTTGACCCAAACATGCACAGTCCCTCAAATAAGGCTTACCACTGAACTAAAGCAGCAGGCACCAGAAACATCACTGACTCGTTCTGAAATAATCTACAAAGAAACTATCTGCAGAGTCCCCTGTGTTTTTGATAAGTGTCATTAACCATGACACCAGGCAATATCCAGCATCACCAATAAGATGATCCTAGATATATTCACCCCACACAAATTGCTGACATAAATTGGATGTGTCATATGCAGGTGTCATGAGCACTACCTGGGTGGCCTGCTTGCACATTGTATATTCTATACTATGCATCTACCTGGCAGCTGATAGTGTGCAACACCTTACAGTTGATATATCTTCTTCCTTGCTCTTTATATGAGGCCTTTATTGCAATGTGAGTGCAGCGTATAGTATCTAGTATCTCAGGAAATGTGATATGTCATAAAAAGCTCACATGGTGCTGGTTCTGTCCTCTTTGGTATGTGAAAGCTACATATGATCCCCTTTGTGTTATAGCATACCATCAAGGATCTAATGGAGTATTCTAGAGGCAGATACCTGCGGCATACCTACCATATTGCTTATTGGTCAGTGAAAGGTCCTGTAGCCACACACACATTGGTATCCACAGGGATAGTACTCTAGGCATATGAGGGTGACATATCTGAACAAGCTCTTGCATAATGCCTCTGTCCACACAGTTTCAGTGTATTGGACAGCATGCTATTAGGTTCAGATGGATAACATGGTGCCACCAAGTGCAATGATGTACAACACTGTAATTACCAGCAGGGGACATAACATATTGCATGTCATATTTACCAGTGCAGAGGCTGCTCTGCATATGTTTTCATGGTCTGGCTCCTTTAACTGTGTTTTAGCTATGATCAGCAACTCTGTAGTTAGGGTCTCTTGGTACAAAACATATACATCTTGAATCCCTTCACCTCCCACCATATTATTTACCCTCACTTGCATCCACAAATGCCCTCATTTTAATAATGTTGCTCATTACCATATCATAATACCATCATTTGCACAGTATATGGACCATAGAATTTCTCAGATTTCCAGTCTTACGCTCACTGTCCTTCTGAATCGTCCCTACCCTGCATCTCATCATAGAAAAATCACTTACTGTGATGCAGAAAGTGTCTCAGAAATGAATCCCAAAGTATGTCTACTGGTCATCTCAAGAAAATACTAAAAAGATAATCACAGTAGGTTAACAGTTCATGCGAACTCAGCACAAAGAAATCAGTTAATAATTTGGATAAATGTCATAACCTTTTGATTTTATTTATTTATTTAGTTATTTATTTATTTTTTGCAGGTTACAATATGTTTTCAGTCTGAATGCATTAGCCTGCATTTTGAATCGCCAGATGTTTCTGCAAAATGATGCAAGTGTTGTGGGCTGCTGTTATGCTCTCACCATTGCCTGATTTCCTCAACTATCTATTATGATCATGTGATAATTTAAGAGGTCAAGGTCTCCACAAGTGCATTGTCGGTGCAATAGTTTATCTTCTTTTAACTTTAACATTGATATGGGTGGTATAGACATCACTTGCTACTCAGTATATAAAGACTGGCCCCTTCACATCACTTCTTTTCACCTCCACAGCTTTACCTGACTTTCAGCAGTACCTGAATATTTTATTTCCTGAGCAACACTATTCTCTGGAAACGTTTGTAAAGACTATAAGCCTTGGATATTTTTTTAATTTCTTTAATGCATTTGAAACATTTTTTTCTTGTGGCTCCGCCTATCAATCCCCCTTCCTAAAAGCACACACACACACACACACACACACACACACACACACACACACACACACACACACACACACACACACACACACAAATAGGTCAAATACACCGAGAATTTTGTTAAGGGCTAATCATATCAAGCTACTTTTAGTCAAATTTCTGAACCGTTTTAGCTGCCTCCCATAACACATGGCACAGTCCATCAATGCTGAGAGTTTGCAAAGATGGAGTCCCCAGAAATGAACGCAGCACTTCAAAGGGATTCATACTGACTGACTTTACAATAGTATATCCTTTGCTTTCTGTAAATATTGCCTCCAACTTCACATCCCAGAATCTTTCTAGCCTTTTTACTGTGATCTCAGATTGTTTACCTAACCTCATCAGATGCATGTAACCCTGGTGTCCTACTACTGCTTTGGTTACTAAAGTAACTCTGGTACCCTACTATTGCTTTGGTTACTAAAGTAACTCTGGTACCCTACTATTGCTATGGTTACTAAAATAACTCTGGTACCCTACTATTTCTTTGGTTACTAAAGTAACTCTGGTACCCTACTATTGCTTTGGTTACTGCCACTTTCCAGTTGCATCCCCTTATACTTAACTGGAATAACTTAAACCTGACAACATTGTGTTCATTAATACATTTTTACCAAGTCTGTGCTGCTCATTTGTGCTCTGTAATGTATATCAGGGTTTTTATATCAGCATGTCAACCCTATTTTTTTTCCTTTCAACACCAGTACAATAGTGCAGTATTGTACTATGCAACAGCCAGTCATAAATTCATTTTCTTCAAAGTGTGTTTTCCCATTTCACATAGTTCATGACAGGTTGCTTCTTGGTTTGAAATGATGGATCATGAAATTATTGACTTGAAAGTATATTTTTCAGATGTTTATTCACAGATTTCATTGTATTACTTTGTTTTGTATAGTCCACTAAATTGCATATTATCTTAATTATAAAAGTAGATATGGTATACATTTAAAGTTAATGCAGCATAATGTGAATGCTGGATTATTCTCCCTCTCTCTCTAGTGAAATATAGAAGTATACAACCACTGGGGCAATTAACTTATCTCTTTGTTAAAAAATAAGCTGATCGTGTTGAACAGGTTCATTTCTCCACTGCTCTGCAATAAAGCACTTTGAATACTGCCAGAGTTTTACACTGTGTACATATAAATCTTCTAGCTTCCAAAGCCTTTCATTATTCATCCGTAATATGAACATATGGCATGTATGATTCATTGAGGAGACAATAATAGGGAGTGGTTATTGCACTGAGGGGTTTCACTTGGCATGCTAAAGTAATTTCAGGCCATTTATAACACTCATATCATACCATTTTGGAAGTCCAGATGCTTTCAACAGAAAAAAAGTTAATCCTCATTAAATACACACCAATCAAATATCTAAAACATGATATATTTGAAATGAGTGGAACACAAACATCATTCTCAAACCATTGCTTTATGCTGTGTAGTCTGATGGCAGTTCAAACAAATTATTACCTGCAGTTAGTTTTAATAACACAGAGATATGGGCAAATTAATTTTACTTAATCATATGCTTATCTCATAGCGTTAATTAGATAGCAGGCTTCCTTTTCATATTGGTCAAAGGTCAGCCACATAAAAGCATGTTCTATAATTAGTTTACTTCTATCATTACAGTTTGCTAAATAACTACATTTTAATCTTCTTCATACATGCAAGTTAATACCAAGGGGAAAAAAGAAAGTCAAGTTACGGCCGTTCTTTGACTTTATATTGAAACAAGACATTTGAGTTATGTTTGCTGGAGCCAGATGCAAAATACTGCATTTATCAAAAGTTTTTTTTTTCAGTATCTTGCAAGGTGTAATTAAACGCAAAACAAGTGATTTAAAAGCAGAAAGACTACATATTTTCTTCAAAAACTGATCCTCTAAAAAGTCCTTTTTCCTAAATTTGGTATGTAGTATTTAATTAACATCCAGGACAACAGGAAATACATATAATCTTATTCAACATATTTTATCTTATTTTTTTTTTCAGTTTTCATAAATTCCTCAGCTATGGGTCTTTGGAGGTTTACTGCAACCATGTGTCAACTGCAGTGCTAGGAGTTTTACACATATGTGAATTGATTTGCTTTAAGTTAGAGGAAAAGGGTGAAGTACACCTGTTGACCATTTCCCGGGATTATAAATAGTATTGAATACGTTCATAAGTTATGTCATTTTATAATACTGAAATGGTGTTCTGTGTTTTTTCAATGTATGGTCTGTTTAACATCAGAAATTTAGGTCATAATAAGTTTGTTAACATTATCTTGTTAGAGCGTCAGTCTGCATGGTAGGTTTGGTTTTGCAACCAAACAGTTTTTGTCATGTTTTGAAGGACAGTGAGTACAGCTCTGACCATCAGCTATACCCTATGGTCCCTTTTTCCTCTTAACACTGTTCCCATTTGCTCTTCAGACTGGGTCTGTCCCCCAAGGAGAGGGAACCAGGGATTGTGAACCTCACATTCTAAGAGTGTGTCAGGGAATTTGAGTTAATTGTGGTGTGGAGTCATCCTGGCTGAATCCTGAGAGTTTTGTTTTCAAGGCCTACGATCCATCACACTGTCTGCCAGCAAGTAATGTGCACTGCCTGCAACTTTGACCCAGATGGTTACTCTCTTATGCTCACACTCATTATGCTCATCTGGAGTGCAACACATTTTGGACTCACTCTGAATTTGCAGTGACTGATCCTTCACCTACACCTGCTCCTGTGGTAGAACTTAGCAAGCTACTTTGCCCCCCCATGAAAACACATTGAATAAGTTATAGGCATAATGAACACATCATTTTCCTCTTTTATTGGAGCCTATTATATCAGATTTGCATACATCTTGCCTTTAGGTTTAATTAGTGTATTTTCATTTCTCTTGGTTGAATGAAGAGCAAAGCATAGATGATCAATATAGAAAAGTAAGGTCTTGAGAAAAAAAACTATATTTCCAGAGTACAGAACAGAACTATATCTTTTTATGACATAGATTGTGCAAAGTGATGTATAACAACCTATTTTAATTAAAAAAAATCAAGCTGTTATATTTTACATCCCATCAGCTATTTACTGTCTTCTTGGTGAAAATGGACAGTAGCACTTGGTTTTAGGAATATAGAATTTTTAAAAAATGTATATAAAGTATTTTTCTATTGATAATAATACTAGGAATATGTGTTAAGGAGGGATGCAATGGTAAGTTGCAGGAGTAGGGGTTGGTTTGAAAAACAAGTGATATGCAAGCAATCATTTATTCATTCTCTAATACCTGATGCAGGAAAGTAGTAAGCATTTCCTCTCACACACAGACACACACACACACACACACACACACACACACACACACACACACACACACACACACAAACACAAGATTGCCTTTAAAATGATCGTTATTTTACATATTTCCAGGAATGGACTACACATTCCTGAGCTATAACTAGGGGCAAGAAGGGTGGCTGCCCAGGTCAAAATCTGTTACCAGCTGTTAAGAGGTGTGATTGGCAGGTACTGTTCTGGTGGAAATGTGGTGCTGACATTCATTAATATATAATATTAATACCCATATAGATAATATTAATATCTATGTAGATATCAGGGTTCATAACTGAATGCTGCACTTACATTTGGTTTTGCCATGAAGCTCGGAGTGTTCTAGTAACTATGGCAAGGTGCCTGTTACCGCTGTAGCAAGCAACTTGCTGCAACTGCACAAGTGTCAAAGACTTTTGTTTTATCCTTAACTTTCGATTGTTGAGACGTCAATCTGAGATACTGTCCTGGGTACCAGATGGCCTGGTTAGATTTCTAATATATCCATTCATTTTCCAATACCAACTACTGAAATGTAATAGGGAGCTATGCAGAAAAAACGTTTATTACTTTATAATTGTTTTCATAACAACTCAGAAAAGCTAGCAAACTATTCGATATTTGGCTGCTATTTCTCTCTTGTGGGTCCACAGTTAAGATATTAACCATTGCTTTTTCATGCATTAACAGGTGGGCTTGAGTTAAGTTAGATTTAATGTCTTAGCAGCTCTTTCTTAGTAGCACTTCTGATAGTGATTATATACATATATTTTTACTGTATTTCAGTTTGACACCAGTAATGTTATGTAATGGCATTTTTTGAGCTTATTTCATTAATAATATTACCAGTTAATGAAAGGCAACATACAAAAAGTATAATAATATTCTCAAGTAAGCTAAATAACAACTTGTCAAAGGTATGAAGAGATGTTTTGAGTTACATACTCATGTCACAGTCTTTATTAAACTATAATAATAATTGAGCAATGCATCTTATGCAACTCTGTGTGCTCTGCTTATTTCTATGTTTACATACTTTATTTGCAATCAACAGCATTCTGATCTAGCCTCTCACCAGCTTAGAAAGCTTAATGGTAGTGGGCTGAGGGGGGAGCCAAGAGTTGAAATAGTAGGAAGGTTAAAGTTCATGTCATATTGCTTGGATGAGTGCACCCCTAGTTCTTTACCACCATATCTAAACTATAGAGCATTCCCTAACCATATGCATAAAGAGCAGACAGTTGATTATCCAAACTAACTGGGACCTAGGACAGTTTGGATAATCAAATTGTTTGGATAATCGAACATATAATTGAACAGGATAAAAAACTTCTAAAATGTTGTTTTTTTCTGCATGCAGGAATACACTTTTCAACCATTCAGTGATTCCAATGGACAATAAAGAATATTTTTCACCCACGAGCTAGCTACAAGCTCAAAAAGCATGCTCAGGCAAATACATATAAAGTTTACATATTCAGACTTTATGATTTTTCCTACTCCAAAACTTTAGAAGGCTGATTCTGATAATTGACTTTTCTGATAATTGGCATTTAGATAATCAACTCTCTACTGTAATTGCCAATGACACATCCTTTCTAGACTAGAATCATTTTTCTATAAACATGAATTTATTGCTGTGATGTCTGAAATCTCCAACAGGAATAAGGCTGATTACATGAGTTTCTAGATTATACGTCCCTACACTACCTTTGGACATTTCTATATTCTCCACACATGTAAGTTTCATGTTTTTCACTGCTGTTTCTGTTTTAATGAATTGATATGGTTTAAGGTCCTAATCCTTTGCTTTTACAGAATTGCAGAACACAGGTTGCAATTTAACTCCTGGGACTTTTTTGATTTCAAAAGACTGCTGTGAAATATTTTCAGTCTCTTTTTTTCCTGGCCAGTAATATGCTTTTTTCTGTCTGTATCAAGCTCTAAGGAGGTTTGTAAAGGATCTGCTTAAATATAGTATTTCAACTTTACTGGCAGTCAGTCTATACAGATTATTTTCTTTGCTTCTAAGAGTTTTAGAAATCAAATGGTCATGCCTTACTTGAATAGTTCCTAGGAAAAAAAAATAAGAAAAACAACAGATATAGTACTCATTTTCTTGATATACAATACTCACTGTCTTAACATTAGGTAGCACAATTTCTCCAGTTAACATCAATCAACTAAAACATGCTTTTATTTCTGATTTTAAACAATCTTTTGTCAAAAATCTATTATCATTTATTGCTAAAAACTGTGGTTGTTTGTCCTAATTTTATTTTCATTTATTAACTGGGTAAGCCCACTGTTGGCTGCTGTGGTGGTGCTGTGGTAGCGTTGTCACCTCACTGTAAGACGCTGTCCAGTTTGATTCTCAGCTAGAGTGTCTTCTGCGTGGAGACATGCGTGAATGGGCGTACCTTCATTGAAGGTTGTGCGTCAAGGCTGGCAACTCAGCATGTAAAAATCAACTGCCAATCATTAGCGGACCGGAGATCCGCTGTGGCGACCCGTAACCAGGAAAAGCCGAAAAGACGCACACAACTGGGTAAGCCCAATGGATACAGTATCCTTTTTCAGGGGCAACTCATTTATGTGGATAAATGATTTGCTCACCATAACACGGTAAGCAAATGGAGGTGAAAGGAATCAGCCCCCATACCCTTGACTACAACAGCATATTTACTGCGTCAGGTGGGGCAAAATTATTTATTAATAACATTATATCCCTGAATAAGTAACTGTCAACAGCCCTTGGATTTACCAACAACAACTATGTATCAGTTTGTCTTTAACAGTTATCAGTAATAGAATCCCCAAAGTAATTTGTGAAATGGTTTATCTGTATATAATATATTTCTAAATTGCGAAGCCCACGTTACACTATTCTATTATTGTCTTAAATTAGTGCCTACAATATGTTTCTAAACAGCATCCATTTTACAGTAAGCCTTTTATTAAGAATCACATCCTCTATTTCCACAAACTTGTACTGCTCTGTTCCTGAGTGATCTCTGGTGCAGAGAAGATTAACTGTTTCTGCCTTATTCTGTTTCCTTTTTGATTGTTATAACAGTTTAATTTCCTCTAGTTTCTGTTGTCAGGTCACCCTTTACTTCTCACTCACTCAGCCCACACCTGTGCTCCAGTATCCCCACAACTGCCACCACTTCTAGTACATTCCTAAAAATGCTTTTTCAACCATAGCCAATCTGTGCTGCATCAATGTGATTTATGATATGACAGAACCCGCAGCCTATACTGATGCTACAAAGCCATCACACCAGTTTATTATTGACATCTGTATTTATGTATGAATTTGTTTATTGTGCAACTATAATAAATGCACTTACTACATTTAAGCAGCGTCACATGTTTGCTAAGTCACACCTTCTTCAGTTGATTAATAAATGTTTCTCACTTGTTATTGTCTTCACTATTCTGTGTATTAATCAAATTTTGCACTCAGGTTTCATGTTGAAATCTTTTTGAAAATGATGGTTTTGTTTGCTACTTTTTGTTTATCTTTTCAACCTTTGTGAGCTGAACTGAAGCTTTACTCAAATGGGTAAAGCTACCTCTTGACCTTTTGCTGCTAAATTTGACAAACTCGACAGCTCTTGTGTATCTTTTCAATATTCATTGTTTTCACTTTTTACATCTGTTGGCAATTTCAGTTTTGTCTGTTTTCATATACAACATTTCTATTTGCAGTGAGTGAAATATTAGACTGGTTTCCAAATACAGTACAAATATTTTGCTGCTGATACAAACATAAGTTAGGACCAAATATATTTGTAGTCATACTGCAAATAATGCATTTGACAGTGATTTTACTGTTCATGGAGCAATATTACTTGTCAAATGTATAACATTTCAAGATGCAGCAAAGCATTCTTGCCTGGATATAAAACATAATCATTCATAAGGTATTCTAAAAAAGTATGCACAAGAATCTTTAGATGATAATATGAAAAGCTTAAAAAGTTCCAGAACTGACTTTGCTAAATGAAATACATGGTTTCAGTGTTTTCATGTATTTTTATATTAAATTAATAAAATGTAACAAAAATAATGTCTAACTAGGAAGGAAGTCATTCATACATATAAAATGTATTTTGCAGTCTGGAAAAAGTAGTGTGAAAAACTGAATGCTGTCACTTGAATGAGGTAGTCGGAAGAGATGTATGGTTTTGTAAATGTAGCCTCAGATGATTGGCAAGTGCCAATGATGTAAATACAACTTAATATTTTGCATGGACGAGTATAACTTTGAACTTTTTCAGTATTTGTTTTCTGATTGTGACTGTCAGACATCTTGTTAGACCAGTGCACTGTTCAAAGAGATGAAAATGTTGAAACATTAGTTCTGTCCTGCAACGTCATTGCTCTAAGCATAAATCTGTAAACTAATAAGCATAGTGAACATACCCTAAACTACTAATCACATTTTATTGAAGTCCAATAAAACATTAAAAGTGAAGGCATTATCTTGTAAAAGATAATTCTTTCGACACTTTGGTATGTGTAGGAAATTGAGAAGTGAAGAAATCAATTATGAGATAGTTAAGACAAGGGATGATCTGCTGATTAATTAATATCTGTGAAGATAAAACTTCTTAATGGGAATCATACATTATTCAGCTTAGTTTTGATATAAAGTATACAGAAAACCATAGATTTTATTTATTTGTTTGTTTATTTATTTCAGTTTGTTTACTTACGTAGAGCACTGATCAAATCTGACCAGTTTCATTCTCAGTCCAGGGTCAAAATAGGGTCAAAATCTAATCAGAAACAAATAGACAAGAATACAATAACACAAACGTGACAATAATACAGTACAATGGCAGAGTAATGTTTTGTATACATTAGGAAAAAAGAATTCAGTCAGTGAAAAATATAAATGCATTCTATATAAAGAAGATGTAAAAATTAATTATTTAACAAAGGTATCAAGGTGGACATATAAAATAGATAGCTCTTTTAAGAGGATGAGATAAGAAGAAAATAAGGTGGTTGATAAAAATGTATAGTGTTGGAAGGAAGGTATGCAAGAGATATTAAAATTTATAAAGAGCTACTCCCGCGATGATAGGATGTACTGCCAGCACAGCTAGCTGGAATTTTGAAAATAATTATATGTCATTTGTGAATATCAAACCGATTTATACAAGATGCTTGTTACAAATGTATTAGAACTATATGTCGTGTATATCAAATTGACTTGTACAGATGTTTGTGTTGAAAAGGTATTTTTAAAGTGCTTGAGTTTGAAATGTATCCACAGTGTGCCCTACTGGAGAGCAGAAATAAATGTACATGCACTATTGTAACTTTAAATGTGTATGTTTTAACAGAAGAAACTGGCAGACAGAAGGTTAACCTCAGTCCAGCAAACTTTAAAATATATATGAAATTAAATGACTTTATGGGATAGGCCATAAAAATGCTATCTCACAGGTTTCAATGCAGACAGAGACACAAAGTCTGTACTAGAAAGTTTTATGTATTGTCTTTGGGGTGGACTAATTATTACTCTGGAAGCATGGAGGTATGAAATTGTTTTATGACTTCCAGCACCTGACACAGATCTGAGAAAAAGCCCCTGTGTGTGTATTGTTACAGATAGGTGCTAAATCCTAAATGTTTCCAGCAATGAGGGTTTGTATGGAAACTGGAAGTCAGATGACCGGAAGTGATGTCATTGTGCAAGTTATCCCAGAAGTAATATTTTAGATATTATTTTGAGAAATGTCTTAGTAGGACTGAACATTCTGTATTCTATCTTGGGCCTGACAAGAAGGGCAATTCACCAATCATCTGCCTTGCTCTATTAAGTAAGTAGGGAATAGTATAATTCTCTTAGATTCAGTTAGGAATATAGTGAAGCTTAGTTTAGATATTGTTTTCTTTATTTGTCTGAGCCTGTCCTTCAATGTTATTTTAAATATTTCCAGTGATTTGAACTTTGATGTCACTGTGAATATATACTTAGTAATGTCTTATTCTTTTATTATTTATTATTAAATATATTTAAACCTTTCATTGTGGATGATCTTTGTAGAGATATTTGAGTTTTGAGAGTATTTGCATATTTATTTGGTGACACTGTGTGGACTACTCCTAATAGCCTTTCTCTTGGGCAAACTACCATTTGTATTAATATTAATATTGCACAGTAAAATTGGCCACCCTTTGTTAAGGGCATTAAAGTAGCTGGTGAGGGGTTCTCTTGGTAATGATAACTACCTTATAGTCTGAGCAAAAGAGGGGCATAGCTAGTGAACTTGTGCCAGCATTTTCCAGGTGTGGGTGTGTGTGAGTGTGTGTGTGTGTGTGTGTGTGTGTGTGTGTGTGTGTGTGTGTGTGTGTGTGTGTGTGTGTGTGTGTGTGTGTGTGTGTGTGCATGTGTACAAATCAAATCTCAAAGAGTGTGTGTGTCAGCTACTTGGGCAGGAATATGAAGCAGTGGTTGGACAGAGAGAGTATTGAAGGACTTGGTTTGGAACCCTGGCTAAGGACTCAACTCTATAACTGTGCCAGTGGGAGTCTTATTTTTTTTTCTGTACCTTGCTTACTGGCTGCAAGTCAAGAGACTGAAAGATATTATTTGTTTTTAGCCAATAGATTTTGTCCCCCAGAACATGGAATTAATAGGTAAATGATAATAAGATTCATATCACTGTCAGATAAGAAACTAGTGATCCAAATGGCTAACAAAAAAGTACAACGTCATGACTGACCAGTTTCCTATCACCACCTAGTAAGACCTCACACAAAATAAACCAGTGAAAGGATAAAAGTTTTCTCTGCCATAAGTAAAACTTAGTAAAACTTTTGGTGGAAGTAAATAACAGCTGGTCTCCAATACTCAACCATTCATAAGCTCATCTATAAAGGACTACTCTTTTCATTTATGAAAAATGCTATAAGAGAACTTAGAACTTTGGGAATTTCCACCTAGCTTCAGGTGTAAAGGAAATGTTGTTTAAAATGTACTGCATTGTTGAACAGTTTTCTTATTTTTTTTACCCTGTTTATTCTTTGTTCTAGTTGTTTTTTGTATTTTCCTTTTATGTTTATTAATTATCACTACTGGCAATCATTACCAAGTTTTGCATGGTGAAAATTATGAGGCATTGGCATTTTGCTGCATTGAAGATAGGTTGGTACATATGCCCCCAGATTCTCTATACCTTGCATGGCATGCAAGATCAGTGTAGGAGCTCTAGTAGGCAATATGTCTGTCGTGCAATCCAAGAACAGCCTGCAGGAGCGTGCACAAGCACTCCTGCACTAATCCTGCATGGACTAAGCCCCTGTATGTAAATCACCCCATTTGCAGGAGAAATCTATGCAAATGAGGGGATTTTGCAATCCAGGAAACTTGCAACCGGCTGTGCAGGACTAGTGTAATCTGCAGAAATGTACTCTGTTAGTAACCAAGTACATTTCTGCAAAATCCAAAACGGAGCTATCACAGCTCCAAATAAAGGCTGCATATCATGTAGTAAACATGCCAGTGGCCAAGTATAAGGCCATTGGCATTGCAAACAGTGAAAAAAAATACAAAAATCAACTTTTTTTTTTTTTTGCCAATCTCGGCTGTTTAAGCGTAGGGCAGTGGCGTGCAAATGGGATTGGGGGGAAATAACAAAATAAACCTAAATTAAGCATTTTAACTAAAATCAGTATTCTGCCATGCAAATCAATGGCAGGCAGAAGACAATCTGGCCGGTGAGTAGTGGTTGCTAAGGGGGGAGGCTCAGTGTGAGACATGTAACTATGCATTAGCAGGCAATCCTATGCAAATGAGGGGAATGATAGTGAATCCCAGTTTTCTCCAGCATGTGAGTCAGGTCCCAACAGTGTAAGAGTAGGAATAGCTTTGTGCAAGTGTAGGAGTTAGGTGACATCATGGGGGGGGGGGGTTTCAGGCATACTATAAGCGGATTGGAGCCCTATGGCTCAGGTTTGCTCTTAG
The DNA here is from genome assembly GCF_019279795.1 of Protopterus annectens. Lineage (NCBI taxonomy): Eukaryota > Metazoa > Chordata > Ceratodontiformes > Protopteridae > Protopterus > Protopterus annectens. The sequence goes on from NC_056744.1 coordinate 772,021,303, forward strand.
CTTAGCAGAACTAAGCTAGGGGGTGTGGCTGAATCTGCCTAGCACTCTTTACATTGACTAAGCGGGTGGGCATGCCGCGCACCAGGATTTAAAGGAAGAAAAAAAAGTTAAACAAGGAAATAGCAGCACTGTGCACATTTGAGCACTTTGTGCGGTGTGCCCCAGGGCTTAAACATGAAGGCAATGAGAAGGGAAAACAGCAGTTAATTAAGGAGAACTAGCATAGCTGGCAGGTAAAATGTATCAGAATTAGCCAATTACACAGGCAGCAGACCAGCCCAGCCCAGAACACTACTATAAACTATGCAAACACCTTCCCCTCTGTTTTTTCCCACACTCTACACCACCGGTGTATACAAGCGAGGACATTTTAACAAACAAACCTACAAAATGAGAAGGGCTGCAGCAGGCAACATAGAACAACATGTGCAAGAGGCTGAGGGTGGTGAGGATGTGAATGCTGCTGAACAACCAACAGTGAGGAGATGGAGAAGAGTGTACAGATCCAGGGTAACCTACCAGGGCCTACATGAGCTGGAGATAGTGGAGCACTATAGGGTGGACAGAGACCTCCTACAGCAAATTTTTGAGCTGTGCCGGCCACACCTGACACAGCAAACTGACCGAGGGGAACCCATCCCAGTAGATACCAAGGTACGTGTAGGCCTAGGAATACTAGCCACAGGTACCTCCCAAAGCTCAACTGGGGATATCATGGGGATCTCACAGGTATCAGCATCCAGAGTATTCCACCAGTTCCTGGATGCCATGTCAGCACATGCCAGTGAGCACGTATATTTCCCCAACATCTGTGAGGTGTTGGCCAGCAATATACATCTCTTCCACCAAATAGCAGAATACTCTGAGGTAATGGGTGCTATAGACTGCATGCACATATGCATGAAAGCACCACCCGGTGATCAGGGTAGGGCCTACATCAACCGCAGAGGTATCCCCTCCATCAACTGCCAGGTCGTCTGTGATGCCTAGGGCATTATAATGAATGTGTGTGCTGGCTGCCCTAGAAGCTATCACGATTCCCACATATGGCATCTGACGCAGTTGTACCAGAGATTTGCCAATGGGGACATCCCCTACAGTCACTGGTTACACACTGGAGCTGTGGCTGATGACACCCATCAGAAATGCACACACACCTGAACAAGAATGCCATAATGAGGCACACGCACAGACCAGACTTATAATAAAGCATGTGTTTGGGATGCTCAGGTCATAGTTCCTTTGTCTGGACACATCCGGTGGAGCCTTGCAGTACTCGCCAGCTACATGTACCCAAATTGTTATGGTATGTGCCATGATACACAATATGATCCTGTGGAAATAGCTGCAGCAGAAACAGCATGGGGCAGGGCCACACAACCCCCCACCAATGCCAGGGCCTGCACAAGCACAAAGTGACTCGGAAGAGGAACAACCTGAGCCTGCGCCAGTAGGCAAATGGAAGCATGCCCAGTATGCCGAGGCTGCGACAAAGAGACAACGTATAGCACATACACTGACACAGTAGGGACACAGGGAATGACACCTCTCTCTGACTCGCACATACAATAAAAGAGATGCCAAACATGACACTACCTGTGCTCAACCATGTATAGGGAGTGTACTATGTGCATCCAGCATAGGCATCCCTCCAACACCATCCACAATTCTGGCACACCCTCAAGGTGAGTCAATCAACCTACCAATTGCTAAATGGAGTAGAATGTGTCGTTTCCTGTATCTATGGTATGGATGTGAGCATGCAAGGGAATTGGGTGGCTGAATATTATGGCAGCAGAAAGTAGACACCCATAGTGGCACCATGACATCTGTAACACATACTGGAGTCACCATAGTAGCCAGTACTACACAGGGTGACAAAACCCACTGCAGGAAATGTGCTGGGTGACATGTGTGTCCATATGACTCACACATGCCAGTCAGGGCAGTTCACATACCCAACAACAGTCTCAGCCAGCAGGACAGGTGTTGACAAACCCAAGCAGAGCCTGTGCTATGGCCCCTGAATGATGGCTATGGTTAACCTCTGCCCCAGACCTACACAGTGGGATGTTAGTTCTGAAGGGTAGGAAGTCAGACACTAATATGTAGGGCAACCAAAGCTATGATGTATAGTACACTGGTATGCCTCTAGTCAGCATGATAGGTAAGAATACAGAATGAAATGGAGTACCTGACATACCAGTACAGGCATAGCAAATGTGTACAAGTGTCAAGTGCCCCCCCATCTTACGTAGTAATGTTATAACAGTCAGGTGTGCCCCCCAATCCTGTGTAAAACTGTAGAAATAGACAGTTGTGCCCCCCATCCTACATAGTAATGTAATAACAGTCAGGTGTGCCACCCAATCCTGTGTAGAACTGTAGAAATAGACAGGTGTGCCCCCATCCTATGTAGTAATGTAATAACAGTCAGGTATGCCACCCCAATTCTGTGTAGAAATGTAGAAATAGACAGGTGTGCCCCCCATCCTTTGTAGTACTGTAATAACAAATTGGTGTGCCCCCCTGCCCAATCCTGTGTAGAAATGTAGAAATAGTCAGGTGTGCCCCCCATCCTACATAGAAATGTAGTAACAGTGAGGTGTGCCCCCCCAATCCTATGTAGAAATGTAGAAATAGTCAGGTGAGCCCCCCCCATCCTATGCAGGCATGTAGTAACAGTCAATGCCAAATGCTCGATGAATATCCTGTAGAACCAGCATGCTACCTGTCAGTGTACAACACAAAGGTCAGCACTGCAGTACAAACTAACTGAACTCGATCTACACATTAAATACAGATGGGCATACTGGGCATTCTCACACACTTAAACACATGAAGGCCATGTCTGCAATCACCAGTGGACCAGACATATCTGGCAGTCACAGTTGTTAGTGCAGACACTCGTCAGTAAGCACCACTCATGCCTTGCACACACAGTGGATAGGAATACAGACATATATGTAAGGACAGCACACTATAATAAGCCAAAGGTAGACGTACATAGATGTGTGGAAGAGGGTGACTGTGACAAGGAGCCATCCAGGCCTGTCCCACCCAGCACATAGCCAAAGGGCCCCAACCACATGAGGTTCAGATGTCACTCACTGCAGATATTAGCCACCAGTATCTGTCAGCATTACAGACTATGTGGTGCACGTGCTAGCTGTCCAACATGACTGTACAAGGAAGTAGTCACCTAGCAGCTGTATACACATACCTGTGAAATATGACCCTGTGTGTGCTCGCATGTGGCTTGTCAACCTCTAGATGAATGGGTTATGGCCCATGCACACACACTGGCCTCCCCATAGCCCTACTATGACAAGCCTGCTGAGGTCATCCACTGTGAAATACACCTTTGGGAGAGTTGTAGCCCAGTAATCTCCATGGCGCATCCCTTAACTGCTGTAGTGTGATAAACTAGTTAGGTAGGAGTTCAAAACCTAGACATGGCAACTGTGTGTGTGTGTTTGTGTGTCTGTCTGTCTGTGTAGAGAACAATGCTTTTTAGGGTAGTCACACTTCCTACAATTGAAATGCTCTACTTTGGTAAGGCTGCTGATGTCATCCACCTAGAAATACATCTCTGGGAAGGCTGTATCCCAGGAATCTTTGTAGCGTATGCCATAACTGTGTACTGCTGTAGTGTGATACATTAGTTAGGTAGGAGTTCTGATCCCAAACTTGACAAGTGTGTGTGTGTCTGTCTGACTCTGTCTGTGTAGCGCTTAATGCTTTTTAGGGTAGTCACACTCCATGCAATTTGTATGCTCTACTTTGGCAAGGCTGCTGATGTCATCCACCTAGAAATACACCTCTGGGAAGGTTGTATCCCAGTAATCGCCATAACGCATCCTAGAACTGTGTACTGCTGTAGTATGATAAATTAGTTAGATAGGAGTTCTAATACCAGATATGGCAAGTGTGTGTGTGTGTGTGTGTGTGTGTGTGTGTGTGTGTGTGTGTGTGTGTGTGTGTGTGTGTGTGTGTGTGTGTGTGTGCCTGTCTTACTCTGTCTGGGTAGAGAGCAATGCTTTTTAGGGTAGTCACAGTATATACAATTTGAATGCTATACTTTGGTAAGGCTGCTGATGTCATCCACCTAGAAATACACCTCTGGGAAGGATGTAGCCCAGTAATCTCTGTAGCATGTGCCATAACTCTGTACTGCTGTTGTGTGATATAGAAATCTGGGAGGATTCTATTCCCACCCATGGCAGTTCTGGATGTTTGTGTGTTTCAATGTCTGTGTAGGGAGCAATGCATTTCTGGCTAGTCACACTCAGTACATTTCAAATGCCCTACTTTGGCAACCCTGCAGATGTCATTCACTGTGAAATACACCTTGGGGGAAAGAGTTCTCCAATAATCCCTGTGGTACACCCTATAACAGTGTCATGCTGTAGTGTGATATACATCTCTGTTAGGGGTTCTATACCCACACATGTTGGTTGTGGATATTTTGTGTTTGTTTCAATGTCTGTGTAGGGAGCAGTACATTTTAGCCTAGCCACACTCACTACAATTCGAATGCCCTACTTTGGCAATCCTGCTGATGTCATTCACTGTGAAATACACCTCTGGGGAAGGAGTTCTTCAATAATCCCTGTGGTACACCCTATAACAGTGTCATGCTGTAGTGTGATATAGATCTCTGTTAGGGGTTCTATACCCACACATGTTGGTTGTGGATGTTTGGTATGTGTTTCAATGTCTGTGTAGGAGCAGAGCATTTTAGCCTAGCCACACTCACTACAATTTGAATGCCCTACTTTGGCAATCCTGCTGATGTCATCCAATGTGAAATACACCTTTGGAAAAGTAGTACTCCAATAATCTCTGTGGTGCCTACTATAACTGTGTACTGCTATAATATAGTAAAATAGTTAGGTAGGAGTTCTAATCCCAGACATGATGTGTGTGTGTCTGTGTTTGTAACTCGTATCCTGTGTGGAGGTGGTTGTGAGTGTGTAACAACTGGGCCCAATCTAGAGCAGGTTTTGCAAATGTCTTATATGGTGGCCCTAGTATATATCACAATATCCACCATACAGGGATAACAGATATGAAATAGCCAAGAGGCTGGGGTGCAGATCCATACCCATACATGTGACATCAAGGCCAGGCAAACAAAGTTAGCAACACTAGTATTAGCCAGAGAACACTTTCAACCCATGCCTCATACACACATACACTTGCCTAGGCAACAGCCACTATGTTGGTAGTACACTGCATATTGCCCACTGATAGTAACCATGGAGTGATTGCAGTGGCCTACAGAGGGCATGGCACCCTGTCCATCTGTCCAATAGGCACAAACATGCAGACAGTGCACCTGTTGTGTCATCAAATGTGACCCACAAAGGACATACCATACCTGAAAACATGCCCTGTATGGACAGATGCGACTGACACCAGGGATTGCCATTAGCATGCTATCAATGTAGGTGCAGGATAAACCTGCTGAACATTACCAGATCTCGCCACATGAGGCCAGGACTGGCACATCTGATGATAATCTGTGTACACAAGGGCCAGACACCCCAGCTACAGTTCCACATGTCACTGTACATGCATGTGGGAGGTGTGCCCATCACAGACACTGTCCATGTCATGGACCAAGGAACACATACATGGCAAGCAATACACAGCATTGCCCACACACAATAGTCACCCAGGTGTTTGGATGTTGAATACAATACCCACCTGTGTGGGCAAATCCAGAATCTACACCTCTGAGCCACAATGCAGACCATTGTCATGTGGCCTGATGCCAAGGTGTACTCATCACCTAGCCTTGTATAGCTGTCTGGCACAGTTGACCACTACACACCTGTGAATCAATGCACCCATGCATGTCAGTACTGGCACCCTGTGTGGGTGTGTGTGTGTGTGTATGTGTGTGTGTGTGTGTGTGTGTGTGTGTGTGTGTGTGTGTGTGTGTGTGTGTGTGTGTGTGTGTGTGTGTGTGAGTTGTATGATGCGTATGTTCACATTCACACTCACTACAACCCCAGTGGCATACTGAAGCATGCTGTCTAATGTCAGACACCTCCCCATACCCTTTGCCCATATAATGTCCGTATGACCCCTGTGGTGCATGTGATACCTGCACAGTAATGTGTTGTGGCAATCTCACTAGTGATGGGTTGTATTCCTGTCACTGTCAAGTGGGTCAATGTGTGTGTGTCCCTGTGAGAATGCGGCTGTGTTGATGCTGGCACCTGTTCATGTGGACAGGCACGTGCACTACACCTACAGTATAGCTACCATATCTCTGTTGCAGATGTCACTCACCATCACATATACATTCTGAGGGCTCCACAACATGTCACCTATGTGGCGCATCCAATAACTGCATAGAAATGTGATAGCACTACATACTTAGCAGGGGTTTGATACCCTGTGCTGGTAGGTGTGTGACACAAATATGCTTAAGTTTTACTCTCCAACCCCTCCCTGACTTGTCTTTGCCTCTGTCTGCCTCTCTCACTCCCTCTCTGGTGGATGTGGAGACCTACACCTGCTTTGCTTAGGCAGTAGCATGTGTATTTTAAGTGATGCTCAAGATCAGCTGATTTCCTCTGCATGAATTGCAGCCCTCCCCTAGCTGATTGCATGTGGAACAGCTGTGGTAACATTCCCATAGCCAATTACATGGAAACATACACCAATATCTAGGAACAACATGTTGGTGTTAGGCCTTTTCATTCACTGTGAGCAGGAACTAGATCTGTTGTTTGGCAAACAGCATCTCAGCTGGATTGGGGAGTTACCTCTAACAACATACACTGTGGAAACAGGGCAACACACAGGAGGGGAATGTACCTGATCTGACTACAGACTGTAAGTGCTGCTATACTGCATTTGGAGTAATGTTGGTTTAACAGTGTGTGTGTATGTGTGTGTGTGTGTGTGTGTGTGTGTGTGTGTGTGTGTGTGTGTGTGTGTGTGTGTGTGTGTGTAGATATGGCTGTCCTACATGTTTTAATACCTGCCATGTCAGTTCTATGTTTATAAGGAATCCCCATCTCTAGGGTCATCTGCAGACTGGGCAGTGTGCGGTGCCTTTGGTTTCATGTATTACCCACAGAGCATATATCTCTGAACTGCAGAAGGTAGTGTGAGGATTGCAGTCTGTAGATGGTGAAAGCCATGAGAGTTACTGACTTCATATCCGTCATAGGACATATATTGCAACAAACCCTGTTACAACAGTAAATGTATGAGGTTATCACAGCAACATGTCAATATTGGCCCTATGTATGTGCTTCCAGCCACAACTCTGTCAACCTTTGTACATAAGTCATGCATTAAGAGGTGCATATGTGCTGCACACCATAATTAGTGTCATCATATCTGATAAATATCTATAAGAGATCAGACTGCTACACATGTTATATACAGTAGGGGTCATATCTGATGACATAACCTGGATATTATGTGGTTGTTTGTACAGTACTGAGGTCTGTGTATTTATGGTAAATGTCGACAGTGTGTGTATTGTTAATATGTACTTTGGCCTCTGTACAGACTGTGGTAGATGTCATTGTTCTAGGTCCCATCCCCTCTGATTTTGCATGCTGCTCCACTGTATGTTACCGTATTGACTTACATGTTCGTAGGGCCATACACACACATATCCCATACCACAGACAGGCATCAGACCACACTGTGTAGTGGCTCAGTATATGTAGGGTTAGCCTTTGAGTGGCATATATGAGGATGGTGTTGAACAGATAGTCCATATACTGTAATATTATGCTGTGACTGTGGCTGTGTTCACATTGGTTGCGGTTATGCACTTTCACACAGGTGTATCTTACCCTGTGCTATGACATGCCTGTAGAGCCTGCTATATATGCAGGTACATGTGCATTCCCCCATAGGAGATGTAGGCCAGTGTTGAGCCAGTCTGCCTGTAGCCTGTGCAGTGCATTGTTACATGCCTAGCAGCTTAGTGTACTTACCAGTGAGATGTCATGTCCAGATACTTGCCAGATGTACTGCTGCCGGGCCTCCCTTAACAGTCATGTATGTCAGACAGAGAAGTAGGATGCTGTACAGATGTATGTCAATATCTAGTGGGTAGTATGTGGCCATGGCCCCCCTGTACTAGCAGTTATTATGTGTCAGGACAGACAGGGGTGTGTGAATGCATAACTTATGGGGGCAAATGTATACCAGTCATTAGACTATCCTATAACACCAGCGACTTGCTTAGTGTATGGCAACAGTTTTCCACATATGGGCCTGTGTTCCAGCCTCTGTCCTCCATCTACATACCAAGCTTTGCACATATGACATGCTGTCAGGGGTTGTTCTGTAGTGGGCTGTAAGTATATCACACTGCCATTGCTGCCATCAGTCCACTGCTACTGTATCCCCCAAACATACGGTGGGGCTGGGGCCATATATGTGTGGGCTTCACCTACACAATACATGTGTGCCCTTATGAACTCCAGAGGCCAGTGTATGTAACAGTGGTAAATGGCCCTGTATTATTGAGTCTGGGGGATGGGATGCACCATAAATGACCTAGGTTGTTACAAAATGTGGGGGTATCAGGGGTGAGCTGCCTTAAGGTATCTGGATGCAAAGTACTGTATATTTCACCTATATTTACATTACTTACATAAATTGGGTTAATGCCGTCCTACTGCCTCCTGCCATACAGACTGTTCTGTTTGTCAGTGTGCTTGTTATGGTGTCAGTTATACCTTGTTATGTAACAGTTACATCCCATTTGGTCAACTGAAGTCTTTACCACCTAGTGATTTTGTACAGAGTGTAGATAAAGGTTGCTGAACTATACACCTGCATTACTTACTGTTGATTGTTTGGTATCCTGTAGCCCAGTCTGTCTTTACTATTGTACACTTTTAAGGGCTTGGCCTGGACAGCAACAATTGTGAACCTTTCCAGACTACTGTATTAGTATAACTGTTTCACAGTTGCATTACTCTGTTTATATGGATGTCAGTGTCTGAACAACTATATGACATGGCATATAGAACTGTAATAGTACACAGATAAAGGTTTTCCATTTCTGCAAACCTGTGTGTGGTGTTTTTTCATATGATCTCTCTGTGGCTATATGTTACAGGCAACGACTGTCATTGGTATGGGTGGCCCATACAGTGTCCTGTGGTTAAGGTGTTAACTGTAGGCATAGTGGCTGTTCCATATTGTATGCACCTTCTACATATGTATCTTACTGTACATATCTCTGCGTGTGTATGTGTAATCACATGTAGATATATATATATATATATATATATATATATATATATATATATATATATACACACACACACACATATATATATATATATATATATATATATATATATCTGTATCTGCATATATGTGTCTGTGTATATGTATCCTGGGCATGTTGATAGCTTCCACATTTTACATTTCCTATGGGGGCCAGACTGTACTACGTGATATGTTACCAATACCAGCCTGACATCATACAGGTGGGATGTAGTACTGTTAACATCTTGTGCCCATGTCGTGTCAGGTCCTGGTTATGGGATCTGCAACACTTGGTAGTGTATTGCAGGGTGGATGTGTTTGGCTGTGGGGGGGTATGCCTATTCGTACAAGACATATATTGTTTGGGGCCTCTCAACCTCATTAACGGTGCATGTGGATATATATGTTTTAGTTAATCTACCATTGCTATCTACAGATGGATGGCCATATATACCTATATAGATATATATATATATATGCTTACATATATATAAAACTATGTCCATATATACCTACATAGCTATATATCTGTGTACATATATGTAACTTGCTGTGTATATGTAGACATATAGGTGTAGACATATATATGTGTCAATGTAGGCATTTGCATGTATATATGTTCATATATATTTATATATGTATATATTTCTAAATATATGTAGATATATATATATATATCTATAGATATGTTGTATCTGTTTAGATATTAATATATTTACACACACACACACACACACACACACACACACACACACACACATACATCTAAATGTTGAAATACATTCTCTGCACTGTTGCATGACTGGGCTGGATGATATGTTTCTGAAAACATCAGATGTATGTTTGTCTGGCATGGCTTAGTGGTAAATAGGTTCATAGGTTCATACTAGGCTATCTGCCCTAGGGCATTTATATTTTAAATTAATTTTGCTATAGGTTCATAGGTTCATACTAGGCTATCTGCCCTAGGGCATTTATAATCAGTCCTTGCAAGTCTCAAACCCAGTACCCTACACACCATAGCCACAGTGATTTACCACTAAGCCATTTCCGCTCTAATCACTTTGTCTGTGGTGTGCAGGGTCCTGGGTTCGAGCCTTGCAGAGGCTGTTTATTTTGCTGCTGGGCAGAACACGGGCCATTGGATACAAAGTGATTAAGGCACTTTAAAGCAGTTGCAATTGGGTTTGCACGGGTTAGCGTGGAGGTAAGCCCTGCTAACTTCCGGTTACAGTGTCTTATACTCAGTTAGCTTCTAAATTGCTTAACCTGTGTAGGCATTGCTTACTCCCGCACAAACAGGCTTAAACTCGCTTACTGCTGCTTAAAAGTGCTTACTGCGACTTACCCCCTCACTAATTTCTTTAAAAGAAAAGAAAAAGGGTTGATAGGAAAGTGGTGAAAATGGGGAAAAAAGAGGAAAAGACAGTAGGGAAAATACCCAGGGATGTGCAGGAAGGTCCATAGCTGTCCATTTCTTCTACAGCAACAGCTGTGCATATACACTGCATTTGGAGGTAGATTTGGACACTCAAACCCCTGGGAGAGGTGTGAGGACAACAATAATAAGCTGTGATGCCAATTACACTGGATTACATGTGTCCAGTGGACACATGTGCGAAATGGACAACTATGTATGGGGCAAGATTTTTTTGTGGGAACAGATTGCTCTTTTTTTCAGGTGAGTGTGGGATGTTGGGGAGGGGTAGTAGGTATATTTGGGGAGGTAGGTTGGGTAGGTTGACAGACAAGACAAACAAGATGCATACAGGGGCAGTATATGACACATGTGGGGGGTAAACACCTTGATGGGGAGGGATGCTGGGATATCGGAAGCCCACAAGCTCCCTAGTGGTAACAGTGGGACTGAGGTCCCCACCCATGGGCAGTCACCGCTGCACCTTCACAGCCCCGAAGGTGGCTGTGCTAGGGGCTGAGTCGCAGAGTCAGGATGACTCTCTAATCGTGACACACAGCCCTCGAACAGGTGTAGAACATCAGAAAACTGCTCGTTGATCTCTCTACGCACCACAACCCTGACCTGGTGATGAGTGACAGGTGCCTGTCCGTGCCCACTCCCAGGGGGGAACGAGCTCCATCCCCTGAGACAGTTCCACCTGAAGGTGGTGCAGGACCAATGGACAGAGAGGTCCTGGGCTGGGCCCCAGACATGCTGATGCCCGGTGCCATGGCCAGCTGAGGTGGGATAGGTGGGTCTGCTGGGACCAGCCTTTCCAAGCGTGCTATAGTGTTTAGATTACATCATCATTTGTGGGTTAATAATAGTCAACACATTCCAGGGTTAGGTATAACAGCATGCATAGATATTCCCATTAACCCAAATACCAGATATGGAACAGTTGCATAGCAAACAGAACACATGCATATATGGGACCATAGTGGTAATAAGAACAGCATGCAGGTACATTGATGGCACCATGCCCCCAATGTTGGAATTATTCAATACAGCACATGCATGGAAACCATGAAAATATTTATCAAACAAATGGACATTATCAGAGTCACTACATACCAGTTGGGGTGGGTATGTTGATTATTGTTGGAGATATGGTGGGGGGGGGAGAAAGATGTCAATTAACCACTAGTATATTCCTGTAGTCCACATTACTTTCCTAGTCAGTGCTGTTATCTGTACCTTACAAGTCTTACTTCACTACCCTATAGCCTTAATTTGGACAGTGATATGACTGTCGTCATCATTACACATGAACCGGTATTACCTGCAGTATACACCTCTTACCTGGTATACCTGTGGAGGGAATGTTTGTTAACACTAACTGTTTGTACATATACTCCCCGGGTTGATGTTTTGCACTATGCTATCCAACTCTTCCTGCACAGACTCTGGCCATGTGTTGACCACATGCTGGTGTGCCTGGACATATCTAGAATATTGCCCTCTTCCACCTTTAGTGACCTGACACACACATATACATGCTTTCCTACACAGTTATATTATGTAGCACAGTGTGGGTGACAGTGACCAGTGATATTTTATTATTTAGAGGAACTGTAACACTCACAATTTCCTACAATACCCGAGTGAACAGTACCAGTACAGGTTACAATGGTCTATATTTCACAGCAGAGTGTTCGTATCCAACGTACCTCTGGGAGCAATGTTTGTTAGAACTACTTGACTGTTGCCACACAAAGTTCCAGATTACACATTAGTACCATGCACATACATCTCACTCTGTTACTGTACACACTCTGGTCACAGTGTGACAACATGGGAGTGTAGATAGGACATACTTGACATATTACTCTCCTAACAGTTTTGGGGGATGCTACAGTGACAGCTGTGTTCTCACAGATGTTTGCCAATCACTTGTATTCCCTGTTTGCTGGCTAAACATCTGGGATCATCCCACAGACATACCAGGGGGACAGGGGGACAGGCAGCAGATATGAGCACATATACTGGACATTCTGGCCTCATCTGTGCAGTTGTGGGGTATGAATCTGTATGCAGCCTAATTCCACTCCCAGGATTCAGTCCATGGCTATGACTATCACAGATATGTCTGCTATATAAATATTGCTGTATATCTCCTATCTGCTTTCTTTCTTATTAATCCCCTGTACTTCTACTTGCCTTGTATTACAACACTCATATACAGATTTCCAAGACAGTTATATGTTGTAGGACAGTGTGGGTGACAGTGATGTGTAATACCTCATTATTCAGAGCAACTGCATATCATTCTTGTATTTCTGGGCACAGTGTTGTTATCTGACAGACTTGTGGGAGGAATGTTTATTAGCACTACCCGAATGTTCCCACACACAGTACCAGATTCCACATTACTATTATGCACATACATCTCACTCTGTTACTGTACACACTCTGACCACAGCTTGGCAAGTTGGGGTGTAAATGGGAAATACTTGTTTTCTTAGTCACATAAGGTATTGGGGAGTTGCTAGTGTGCCAGCTTTGTTCTCATAGCTGTGCTTCAATCAGCTGTATTTCCTGTTTGCTGCTTATACAGCTGGGATCATCTCACTGATTTCCTAGGGGGGCAGGTTGACAGGCAACATATATGGGTCACTTTAATAGACATTCTGGACATATCTGTACAGTTGTGGGGAATGATTCTGTATGCAGACTACTAATACTGGCCGGATTTGAACCGTGGTTGTGTGTGCTAAAAAACAACAGTTCACAGCTCAGTTGCATGTCCTATTCGTTTTTTGTTGTCTGCATTTTCCCTGTTTACTGTCTATGTCTCTCTCAGTTGTACTAAATGGCCTATGAGGATTACACCTGTCATATACAGGCATTCCTATACATTCAATTTATGGTGCACAGTGTGGGTAATAGTGCTTAATACTACAGTACTATTACATGATTGCATATCTACATTACCATATGATACCAGGATATACACATGCAGTCCAGCAGTTAGACCTGTTTTGTCAAGCTATTACACTTTTATTGACTTACAAACAATATGAGACTCTTACTGCCATATTCTGTAGTGTATGCAGTACTTGCCTTGAACAATACAGGTTTTATACTAGCAATTAATTTACTACTACTTTTATTTTTATTTCCTATGACAGTAAATGTATGAGTATTACTGACCTGCTTCACGTCGCAACTTCGCCAGGTGACTGATGTGGGCCTCCTGGTTCGCGGCACGCTCTATTGCAACATTGGGTGACATAGGAGGAATATTTAGCCATACCTATCCATGATATACCTGAGCTGGCAATTATTACACACATACTGAGGTGATAGTTACACATGTCTGGAACATTTCCTGACGCTCTAGCCTCTTGGAGCCACTCCTCCAAGAGGTCCCCCTTATGCCGCTTCAGATCGGCATAGTGGTGCCTGACCTGCTCACCAGTTCGGGGTATGCCACTGGCACTGGTGAGGTCATGGAAGAGATGATCCTATGCCTCTGCCTTATATTGGGAGCCCTGGTACTGGCCCTGCAGCAGTCTCTGAGCATGGTCTTTAACTAGGAGTCCTGACATGACCTTGGACTCCTGGATGCACCAGCGCTGCACCTGGAAGCGCACACCTTCTCCCCTTACTGCCATAGTGCCTGCAAGAGGAAGCTACAACCAGTTATGAGATGTATTCCCGCCTCTTGGGTTTAAATAGGGCCAATTTCCCACACTTTTCGGTCGTTGGCTAGTTTTGAAAAGGCTAAGCTATGGGCAAACCTGCTTAGCTAGGGTTGGCATTGTTTAAAGGATTATACCACTGGGCACATTGACTTAGCTGGTCTACACATTGCTCACACCTCCTAAGCTGGCCTAAGCAATGCTTAGCATTGCTTACATTACACTTTGCATTATAATGCCTTTTTGGCATTGAGTTAGTAATCATTACACCTTATATGTACGCCTGGTATCCATGATTAATGTGTACATTCACTCTGTGGGGTCCTTGTGTTTTATTGGGGACTTCAACACTCTATTACAATTACATCTCACTTCTGGGCTAACTGCTGTACTCTAGTTCACATATTTATGTTATGTAGCTGGTTATGGAACATATGACTGTATACTGATTCCTTCCACAGCTTCAGTTTGGTTATACTATGGTGAGGACTTGTTTGCTGCTACCTCATTCTTCTGTACTTCTGTCATGGCTTGGTGGTTACCTACTGTGATTATGGTGTATAGGTTACTGGGTTCGAGACCTGCATTGCTTTTTCTTTTGTTGATGGGCAAAACAAGGGTCATTGGATACAGAGTGATTAAGGCACTTTTAAGCAGTTGTAAGTGGGTTTGCGTGATGGTAAGCACTGCTAACCTGCTGTTACATCTGCTTACAGAGAGCTAGCTTCAGAATTGCTTAGCCAGTGTTGGCATTGCTTACCACCATGCAAATGTGCTTAAGGCCGCTTACTAGTGCTTAAATATGCGTACTACTGCTTATTTGTGCTTAAACCTACTTACTAGTGCCCTATTCATTATGACACTGACACCTCACATGTGCATTTACTGCAGCACTCCATAAATATATGTTATTTAGTGGGCTATGCATCAAAAATATTGGTCTTAATGCGCTTTGCCATGTAAAAATGGAATGTGCTGCAGTGAGACTCGAACAAGGACTGCCTGCTCGTAAGGCGAATACTCTGCCCACTACACTATTGCTATGCTGCTTCATTTGCATATATATTCCTTATTATCCCTTTCAGCCATTTAAGCTGCATTAACTGTAGCTAAACAATGGGCACACCCGCGCACCTACAGTTAGCTTTAATCGGATTTTTAAAAAAATAAAAGGGTTTCTTCATTTTATTGATATATGCTGTTGCTATTGTACACAAAAGGGACTGTTGGTGGGGATATGCAGTCACCTGTGAGCGGACTCGCTCATTGCATACCCCTCTCTGCTGTTCTACATTGCGGGGGCGTGTTTATTCTGAGAGCTCTGCTCTCAGACACGCTCCCTGCACTCGTACACACTCCATGTAAGCCTAGGAGCTTGGGAAGCTCATGAATATGTAGTGCGTGCTGCTGTCCTGATTCTAAACGGTCACTTCCATGCAGGACTAAGCTAGTCCTGCATGGAAGATTAGCAAATCTGGGGGATGATTTGTTTAAAAAAGTAGTGACACTTAACATAAATGGAATTAACTTTTTTAAATTATTTATTTGTCATTTATTTGTCTTTGTTGAGCTGGGAAGTTCTTATGAGCAATGTCCATTTTCAGTGGAGGCCCAGGGAGAAAAGCTCAAGGAGATACATTTAAGATAATCATGACAAAAAAAATTGTTAACAAAAGTACATTACATAGATATTTATTAAGATATCTAGCTACTAGCAAGTAACTGTTCTGTAAAGACAGTGACGTTATACATGATATTAAATTCAAAGTATAAATCATTTAGTATGTAATTAGTTCATGAGCAATATATGTTATAGGCAGACATTAGATATGACTTATAAGGCATAACTAAGTACTGTAATAGATAACAGGTATAAATACAATTGAGATAAAGAGTGTGAAACATTAGTCAGTAGGTAGGTAATAGTTAAACCTAGAAGGGGAGAAAGGAGCTGTATAGCTGATGAGTCAAGAATAGTGAGGATATGATACTGTGGTACACACTGACATAGAACCTGGTTTTAACAAAGTGCTGAAAAGTATATGAAGAGATGGATAAAGTGTAAAGGTCAGAAATTATCTGAAATGTAAAAGTGGGATTTAGACTGGAAGGTATTTAAGAAGGAGTAGTATTAAGGTTTGTTGTAAAGAGGGGTATGACAGTTATAAAGGTATAGGGAGATATGAGCTGATAAAGAAAATTGGAGTTGCCCAGGCAAGAAGTATGTGCACAACGACAAATGTTTAGGTATGGATTTACTAAGGGCTTGAAGGTGGTAAGTTTCATTGTCTGTTTTACATATGTTAGGATGGAATTCCAGAACTTGGATTTGATTTATCACAAAAATCGCGACTTGCTAGAAAATATTATCACATTGACTTTAGCTGTACTTGATTCTATACCCTATTTTCTTTATATAAATTGTTCAGCAATAACTAAAAACAATCCAGTGATGTCTTTTGTCCCCTTCAATTTTATTATTAGCTTTGAATCCCCTATTAGAATGAATTCAAAGCATTTTAGATATAGGTCCTATAAAGGTAAGGGAGTTTCAAATTAAGTTTGCATTTTACTCATTTTTTTTCTTTCACTCACATTTTATAAAGTTTATATTGCACTTACATTTTTTCTGAATTGCCAAAAGTTATTAAAATATCACTGGCTGTAGAGATAAACCTAGCAAAATAAAAGTTCTTTATTTATGGCATGTGGATTTATGCTTTTTTTTAATTTCAGCAAATAAAGTCATTTAAATATTTAGGTTGATATTATACTTTGAATCTTCTTCATCCACTAGAATTGCAAGTCTCACAGGAATATAAACGCAATTCATACAGCAAATTGATGCTGCTGTTTAATTTATCTTTAATTGGTAGAAAAGAAGTTCTTAAAATTAAGCTTGTTTCTTACATTTTTTTCTAATTGAGAACTATTCAGTTCTCCCTGTTTATCTACTTTTTCAAATTTAGAAAGGTATGGAAAAAATTAACTTGGGGGGGTGTTCGCACATTTTCCATGGTTCATTTTATTTTTATTTTATTTATTACATTTGCTGACCGGGTATGGCCAACTGGGCCAGAGGCCTATTTTCAGCAGAGACTTGGGGAGAAAAGCTTCACAGCAATATAAGACAATAAACAAAAACATAGTAACAGTAAACATTAGTACAATAGAATTATTTTACAGCATCTAGAAACTGTACAAGGCAAGGACCTTTTTACTAGTGGAGACCCAGAGGGGAAACTCCACAGTAGTACAACACAAACAAGTAGCAGTAAATATAATACAGTCAGTAGAACTGTACAATTAATGTTACAGGTGCAACCCAGTAGCAGTAAATATAATACAGTCAGTAGGACTGTACAAGAGTAAACTATAGAAAGTATACAAGTTAAAGTTTACAAAAGGGATGTTAGATGGTCTGGTGGGAAAGGTAACTAAAGGTGAGGAAGCAGATTAACCTGGGGAGAGGCAGGAGTACAGCCTGTGACTGGTGAGGTGTTCCTTTAGGAGTGATTTGAACTGGTTATGTACTGGATTTTTTGTTATTGTGTCTGGAAGGGTGTTCCAGAGTTTGGTTATTCTGCGTGAATGGAGGAGTCGCCATATTTGTTGTGGGAGTTGGATACTTTTAGTAGGAGTTTGTTGGAAGATCTGCAGGATCTGCTATTAGTATTAGGTTGAACTAAACAGGAGATGGCAGGGCAGTTGTTGGGGTGGTAGATTATTTTGTGGGCTAAGGATAGTTGATTAAGAGATAGAAGGTTGGGGTGCTCTAGCCAGTTTAATATTGAAAGAGCTGAGCAGTGGCGGGATCTGTATGGGTGATTATTGACAAATTTAGCAGTTTTATGGTAACAGGATTCTAGATTGTTGAGGTCAGATTTTCGAGGGTTAGTAAATATGAGAGAGATGTAGAGAAGGGGAGATAGAAGGTGTGTGTGAGCAGTGGCTAGCCTGGCACTGGGAGTTAGGAATGGTTTGGCTCTGTATAGGGTACCTAATTTGATGTGGACTTTTTTGATGTTTTGGGCAATATGTATGTCAAATTTGAGGTTGTCATCTATGGTGAGACCTAAAAGTTTTGTGTGGTTATTGGGGGAAATGTTGGTACCATTTGCAGAGGTGATTGATAGTGGGGGCTGGAAAGTCTTGGGTTTTTTGGTACTAAAAACTATGATTTTGGATTTGTTGGGATTTAAAATGAGTTGGTGTTGAGAGAGGTAGGTTTCAATGTCCTGAAAAGAAGATTGCATTTTAGTTGGAGCTCTTGGGATGAGGGGGCAGAGTAGATAAGGGTAGCATCATCTGCATACTGTACTATGGAGGCATGTTTGGTTGCTGTACTGAGGTTGTTTGTGAATATGATGAAAAGAAGTGGACAGAGAATAGAACCTTGGGGTACACCCATGGAGATGGGGAGTGGGAGGAAAGAGAGTTTTCCCACTTTGTAGCTTGTTGACGGTTGGAAAGATAGCTGTGGAACCAAGTTAGTGAGGGTAAACTAAGGTCATAGGAAGATAGTTTATTTAGTAGAAGCTGATGGGATACAGTTTTGAAGGCTTTAGACATGTCGAGAAATATGGAAGAGACATCCTGGCATTCGTTCATGAGATGGTGGATGGTGTTAGTGAAGGTTAGGTGGGCAGTACTGGTACTGTGCCTTGGTCTGAAACCATGCTGAGAGTTGGAAAAGAGGTTATTGTTAAGGAAGTAGGATATGAGCTGGTTATGGATGCATTTCTCTAAAATTTTTGCAAGGGGGAAAGTTTGGCTATGGGATGATTGTTAGTTCGTGGGAGGGGCCGCCTTTGTGGAGAGGTATAATATGAGATATTTTCCATATGAGTGGGATGTAATGTTCTTTAATAGAGTGGTTGACCAGGATAAAAATAGGGTATGCAATTGAAGGGGCTGCATGTTTTAGAAAGTCATTAGGGAGTTTGTCTGCAGCTGTGCAGCATGGTTTGTGTTTGGACAAGAAAGTTTTTATGCACTCAGTTTGTATGGGTAAGAAGGAGAAGGGGCTATGATTGTCTATGGCTGGGCTGGGGACAGTAAGTGGCTGGATTGGTTGGTTGTCTAGAAGGGAGGTGATGGTGTTGATGAAATGAGTGTTAAATTGAGTAGAGATAGGGACTGAGTCATTTGATGTAGCAGGCGGGGGTGGGGTAGAGATACGTCCTGGGTTTAGTAGCTGGTTGATGGAAAGCCAGAATTTTTGTGGGTTGTTTTGTTTTTGTTTGCTGAAAGGATAGGAAGTATACTTGTTTGCCTTTTTTTTTTTGTTTTTTTGTTAAGTTTCTTAGTTGTTGATAGTTAAGTTGTCTTTGGATATATATGATAATCTGACCAGGCTTTTGTTCTATGAATCATTGGTAGTTTGGTTTCTTTGAATAGCCATGGGAGAGGCTTGGTCCCAGTATGAACTTTTCTGGTAGGGGCTAGATTTTTAAAAATTGTAAGAAAGGTGTCATTGAAGTACTGAACTGCATTGTCTAGTTGAAGGTGTTTAAAAGGGGGACCAGTTACATTGTTGCAGTAGAAGGTTGAAAGCAGTGGGGGAGAAGTTTTTCTTGGAAGAAATGTATTTGTAGAGGATGTTGCTTTGGGTGTGCATATGTTTCTTGTAAAGAAAGGTTGGACAGTGGTCACTGAGGGAGTCAGGAAGGTACCCGGCTAAGAAGCCTAGGCTAAGTTTGTTAGTTGGGATCCAGTCTAATGTTGACTGCTTGTTAGACTGTTTGCCAATATGATTCAAGCAGTTTATTGTTTAGGTGAAGTTGAAGAGATTAATAAAGTTGGATTGGTTATTAGTAGTGCAGGAGTGCCAGTCTAAGTTGATGTCACCAAGAACAATAGTTTCTTGGGTGAATTTAGTGTTTGCCCAGGAAAGTAGGTGTTCTATAGTGGGGGAGTTGTTGCCAGGATGGAGGTGGTTATTATTATTGTTATTGCTTTGTTGGTGTTGATTTCAAGGCCGGTAGATAATATTTCAGCATTGGGTAGATTGGGAGGAGTACAGTTTAGTTGGGCTGCTTTGGGGGTATTTTAAACATAACTGCAACACCACCTCCACATATGTTGATTCTATCTGCTCTTATGATGGTATAGCCTTTTGTTAGAATTTTGCTGTCCTTAATGTGGGGCTTTAGCCAGGTTTCTGTTATCACAGCTATATCTTATGAGTAGGTGGATAGGGTAGCATGGAACTCACTGGTCTTATTTATGATGCTACGGAGGTTGTGGTTTAACAGGAGTAAATTTGAGTTCGAGGCTTTTTGGAAGGGGGTAGGGATGTGAGTGAGAAATACATTGAGTTGAGGTGGTGGAAGTGGAGCATGTGGAGGATATTATATGTTGAGCATGGCTGTTGTAGGGGCCTGGGCTGGAATGGATGTTAGCTTGGAGTTTAATTTGGGTGATGGGAGTGAAGGAGAAGAAGTTTAAGTTTGTTTGGTAGTTTTAGGCATATGGGTGTTGGGGGTGTAGAATAGTGGGTGTGCAATTGTTTAAGAGGTGAGAGGAGACAGGGTGAGTGATTGAAGAGTTGTGAGCTTATGTTACTATAACAGTGGCAATGAGAATGGAGGGCTGAGTGTGGAAGTGTAGGTGACTGGAAGTGTTTGACATGGAGTGAGTGGAGGGAGGTGGAGTTGTAAGTGAGGTTTAGAAAGTGGAGAAGCAAGGTAATGGTGAGAATGGTCTAGAGGTAGTGAATGGTAGTTGGGAAGTTGGAGGATGGGAGGGTAATTGGAGAAAGAGAGGGGAGTATGTAGCTAGGTAATGCAGGGGGTTCTGGGAGGGTGGTGAAGATTGTATGAGGTGTGGTTGGGTGTGGTTAGACTAGATATAAATCAAATGAAAGTGGGGATGGGTGGGAACAGGGATAAGGTAGAGGAGTGGAGTGAGCCCGAGCGTAGCCAGGGTGAATGGAGTGGGTTCGCCCAGCTGGATGAGGGAGGAGTGCCGTAAAAAACAATCAGGTACAGCACTGGGGTGCCTGTTAGCAGGTAAGCTGGACTGTATTTGTGAGAGACAGCCCTTTATCTTTCCTTTTTGTTGCAGTTTTATTTTATTTTTATTTTAGAAAGGGAAGAGAAGACTGCTAGGGGGATGATTACACTCTCATGATGTTACGGGAGGTTTTACTAGGTATGTTGGGGGGAAAGGATGGATGTATTCCAATAAGCACTCAAAATCAGAGAATACAGTACACATTGACTTTGATGTGTTTATGCTGCCATCTAAGGGAAGAAAGCAGCAGTAGATAAAGCTGAAGGCATAAAACACGAAGGGAGGCAATGTACAAACACTACAGAGAATGGAGACATCCTGATGGCAGTCCGCAAGTTTGCAAGCCCCTAGTTATAAACAAGTACAAAAAACAGCACTAAAGAAACAGCTAATGCACAAGGCTGTCACCTACACAGGGAGGCAATTGAGAGACTCGTCATTGCTGACAGGCAGAGGGAGTTCAGGAGTATTAATCAGTCCAAAAAACAATGAATAGGATGCAGTAGAGTGGGAGGGCAGCCCTAGCAGGAATGAAGATCATTCAAGCTGTAAAACAAAAGAAAAGAGAAGCAGCAAATGAGAAAATATAAATAATGTGAGAATATCAGACAACTAGGTACACAGTAGCTGTGGGGATGGGGCAGGGTGTATTGACAGAGGTAGCGAGAATGTATAGGAAGGGCCTAATAGAGATGGCTATATGACAGTGAGGATGAAGAAAAGGTGGATTCTTGAGAGGTTAATGAAAAAAGTGCAGTTAAAAGGAAGGTGGAGGCACTGGGCAGTAAGAGAGAGGAAACCACATAAGTTAACACAGCAGGAGAGTAGCAGATTATGAAATAGCATTAACGCTGCTTCAAGCAGCAAAATATTCCTAACACAGTATTTCACTCACAACTATTATAAGCAGACAGGTTCATACCTCTCATCTGTGCCAAATTCCTCAGTTTTTACCGATTTTGAGGTTCAGATAATTTCCGATTGGCCCCCTTTAATCCCGATTCTTTCCTGGCCTTTTTTTTAAATTTTTTTTCCTCGGCAATTTTTCCGCTGATGTCATCACGTGCACGATGTTGTCAGCATCGTGCATAGCCTGCCAGCCTTTCAGAATTTGGCTGAGGGCTAAAGGGTTGTGACTGTCTCATTCATTGGCTGTATGTTTATGTTTGGGCAGCAACAACATGTTACAGTAGGCATGCGTCTCTGACTTCGGTATAGCAGCAGTTAAGGCAAGTGCATGCAAACTTAAAGAGGAAGTCAGTTAGAGACTTTGAGAGCTATTAGTTTAGAGAGGGTCAGTTTGGGTCGGGACTTGGTGACTGGACTACACACAGGCTGAGGCTACAGTGGAGGGAGTCGGACTCGAACCGCAAGAGAGCAACAGACCCAACAGTATTTTTTTTTTAATTACAAGTTTGATGTTAAATTAAAGTCAACTCAGTGACAGTCGGCAAGGCTACCCTGTCCCAAAGCAAGCCGTTAGCTGTAACCTTTTCATTTCAGAGTCAGACAGCAGAGTCAGACTTCAATGTGCAGCAGAGCACCAGGGAGCAGCAGTCAGACTCGGGTGGGTCAGAGAGCAGTGGTCCAATATCGATGACCAGACATGAAGAATATTTTACTTCTTCCCCTAGCTCCACCTCCATTACTTCCAGGTAAAACATAAAAATAATTGCTAAGTTATGCTGATCAATACTTGGGGGGGGGGCCTGTTACTGTAGCTGTAAGCCTGTAAATATTTGGTATCATACCATCTCAGTCTCAACAACTGTACACATTTTTGCAGAACGTCCAGATTTTTGCCAAATACTTTTGGTCTGTTTCTCATTAAATTGTGGTTTTCTCTGGTAAATCATTGAGGACTGAAGTGAGTGAAGTCAGAAAATAATGGCAGACAGATGAGTTATAGACTTCATTATATTCTTCAGAAAATTCATAGTTATGCAAAACATGTTATTCTATCAACTTTCTAAGTTTGTAAAAGCAATATTTAGTGTCCCTATTTTGGGGCCTTTTCCCCCATTGTTTATGGCTTTGTCCAGCTTTCTTGGTCTTAGAAGTTGAGAGGTATGTTAAACAGCCATGCTGTACATGGGAGAAATTAATAGTATCCCCATTCCCTTTTAATTTTGCTCTCCAGTTCATTATAAAATAGGGAGACGTTTGTAAGGAAAATGTGCAGAATAATAATTCTTGACATGTTCTGAACTTCTGCTAGTAGTAGGTATTGAGGGATGGGGGATGTTTAAGCAGCAGTTGTTTCCTTATCTCTTTAAAACTGGAGAAAAGCTGTATATTTCTACTATTATTCTGCAGTCACTGATGGAAAGAGCCATATTGTGCCTAGGAAAAACTGGAGTGACCTTTCAATTCAGTGTTATCGCCCTTTTTAAGCTGTATTCTTACTCTACCATTTATTGTAAAGCAACCAAAAGGCATGTGTACATGTGTTTTTATTTGCATCACTGTGATTCATGTTTTGGATCGATATAATTTGCAATATTTTATTTCAGAGCTGGTCATTCTTCCAAAGTGCTTCTTTTGGTTATACTTGCAGAGATCTGTTAGACTGTTACTAGAGACAGTTATATCTGAGACTGTTAAGCTAAGGCAGGTGTGTGTGTAACTAGAGACAGTTATATCTGTTAAGCTAATCTGTGTGTAACTAGAGACAGTTATATCTGTTAAGCTAAGGCAGGTGTGTGTGTGTGTGTGTGTGTGTGTGTGTGTGTGTGTGTGTGTGTGTGTGTGTGTGTGTGTGTGTGTGTGTGTGTGTGTGTATGAAATGCCCCAGTTAGGAGTAACTGGACACAAAGCCTGTACCTTAAGTACAAGGAGCAAGAGCCTAAAGTCTCTACCCATACCACCACCACTTGCAATTCAAGGAGAAGTTTTACAGAATATCTGGCTCATACATTTGGTCTGTTCCTCTTAAAATTTGTGTTTTTCTGGCAAATCAGTGAGAACTGAATTCACTAAATAATGATATCCATTTAAGTTTCAGTCTTCCTATCTTTCAGGAAGCATATGGTTTGGTAACACAAAACATTCTATTCTAGCAACTTTTGTAAGATTATACAAGCAATGTTTAAAATGTGTCCCTGGTTTTGGACCTTTGTCCTCCAGTACATTTTGGGTTTTTCCAGATTTCTTGTGCTGCAGGGGAAGAGAAGTTTAGTGCTGCTTATGACAAGTCTGTTTATGTTGTTAGTAGCACGGCAGGTAAAATGCTTGCTTTTGATGCTGAAAGCTGTGGGTTCTATTCCCACAGTATGTAGATGGATTGCTGATACTATACTGTGTCATACTTTTAAAGGGGATGGATGATGCTGTCCTGAGAATGCCCTCCTTGGTGGAGATACCTAATAACTATGGACCTATTATCAGTTTGATATCCATTCCCTGTTGCAATATTACTAGCTTATCATTTTTTAATGCAAAATAGGCAATTTATTCCTCAAGGGCAACATGCGCTTTATTTGTAGATGAAACAATGAAATATAAAGTTGTTTGCTAGCAGCAACCTCTTCTTTGGTTACCAATCTCTTTAATGTGGAATTATTTAGATGACTTTTACTTCTGCAGAGATTGTGCATATTTACTGATACTGGTGGATTGTAATGACAGAACTTTGAGTAGACTTTTATGATGGGATTGTTCTGAATTGGGCAGTTTTGTTATCATTGGTTCATGCATTTTGTTTCATTAGTTACTAGAAAAATGTTCAAAACAATAAATTTAAAACGTGCTCTAACAAGTGCATTAAATTATATCCCTTGTATAATGCAGCACAATCAGGAAAGTGTATCAAAGACAACGTGTATGTTTTGTGTGCAATGATTTGAAAATAGCCCAGAGGTAATCTTTATCCACCACTGGCCCAATGTATTTTCTTTGAATGTGGGTTTCAATGCTGTTTCAATGAATGTGAGTATCAAGGGCAGAGAACTTTTAATGCTAAGTCTATCTTCATTGTGAGACTGTATTGCTTTGTTTAGCAGATGTCTATTAGTGCTTGCTCTGTAAAATGTAAAATAAATAATAAAAGCTTTAAATGAAATCCACATAATCATTGTAGATGTAGAAGAAAAGCAGTATGCACATTACAGTGTTTATGGTAAATGGGGCAAAATAGCCAAGTAATTGGACATTGGAATGGCTGCAGGGGGTAACTGTGTATGGGGCCCCCAATTTGGCATCCCACAATTCCATTTGAGTGGGTGGAGTTACATAATTATGTATGCAAATTTTATGTTAATCAACATACAGATTTGTACCTATTTTTCATGGTCCTCTGTCCAGATGTTTGATGTTTTCAGGTTGAGAGGTATGGACCGGTTCATATAACACAGGTATGTCTTAATAGATATCCATGACTAAACAGGTTTGAATATCGCAATGCCTTTTCAATATTCTATAACACATTTCATTAGTAGTTTTCAGTACTTTAAACAAACACATTATTTATCAGTGACTTTTTGTCTTTGAATAACCTATCATTTAGATAGAGTAATATTCTACATGCACTATGGTTGTTCCTTATACCCGATGGTATGAAAATTCTTTTCTTCCTCCTTATGTCTTTTTTGACATTACTTATAGATCTATTAATGAAATATAACTACAGCAATCTATTCAAGGCTACTTAAAAACTAACCATGTGGCAGGTATGAACAGAGAAGCAACATCACTTTGAACTTTTTCCTCAATAACTGCAGAATCAAGGCAAGAACCTCCTTCTAGGGAGGCTTTTTCAATTACTGTAAATCAGAATAGGCTTCTTCTCTATCAGCAAAGTATAAAGATTCTTCAAAAATAGAACTCAATCTTCCTTTTACTTTAAGGCTACCACATAATTGAATACTTCATCAAAATATATTCTGTAGAGCATAAGAGAAACCTGAAAGTGGGATAACCTGAGAGAAATAATACACAATGCTCGCAGGGATGACAACAAATTGTGCCTGATACCATGCTTATTGAGAATGCTTCTAACTGTAACATTGGTGGGTAGCAACCTCAAAATTACTTTATAAATTGATAAAGTTCTTGGTTCCATTTACTTATGAAGTTTTGGTTCCTGGAATAGTACAAGGATGAAATTATTCAGAAAGAAGATGGATGTCACTAGCTTTGTTAATAAATAAGAGACATATTTTAAACTGCTGGAAATGTGTAATAGCAGACATGAGTTTATGGTGGTTTCATTATGGAGAATCTGTAACATTTTAATGGTTTCTTAATTAGTAATGTAAGAGGTGAAGGAGAGTACAGGTTTTGATTTAATCTATGATAATAAAAATAAATTTACGGTAAATCTGGAAATGTGTGCAATTCAATTAAAATAATATTCAAAGAAAGATGAACTTATAATTAGTGGTATGATGGCTAAATATGTTTAGGTTGATAATGGTATAAATGGAGGTTTCCAGATGCATACGTTACTATTTTTGATTTATATTAACCATGCTTTGACTTGGATGAACATCAAAGGAAATTATTTTTGAATAAAGGCAGGTAGAATCTGCATTCATTCCTTTAATACCCAATTATAATAATATTTTTTCATATATTTAATTTGTTAGGAAGAAAAAAGTAACTATGCACAATGTACAGGTTTTACTAGACAACTATGAATTAAAGTCATATAAGTCTAAAGGATATTGTATAATATATAGACTTCAAGGTGGAGCATATTATGCCTGACAAAGAAAAACTAATAAAGAATGTCATGTCATCTTTAGCTAAGAGCATGATTTTTGGAGGAACTCTGAATTTGTTTTATGAAAAGTAAATCATAATGTGGGTAAATGACAATCTTTTAGAAAAAGAATACACCTGATATAAAATTATGCATGTAATAGGTTATATATGTTTTACTTTTCATGGTTTAGAAGTGTTAACCATATAATATGAAATGTCCATTGTTTATATGCTATTAGGCTAAATGCTATTAAATTTGAAGTTTCATACTCCAAGTATGATTAGAAAATGTTCGTAATGGTTAAGTTATCATTACTTCTTAAGTGGAATTTATGTGATATGAAGGGAAAGGAAAAGCTGTAACTTTGCTACACGCTGTTGCAAAAAAGAATGCTGTAAATGCAAATCTGAAATGTAAAGCATTGGATGAAGTATGTTGTAACCATATGACAAGAGGCTTTTCTGCATATTTTTGAAATGCACCAGTGATAAAAATTTTTGAAGATTAATAGGAAAAGCTAAAATTGCATTTTTGAGAAAAGATGTGTATATGTAAACATGTATGGGTATTCTCTGAGTTGGGGGAAAGTGGAATACCAACATTTTGAATACTTTTATCATTCTCTGCAGTGTATAAAACATAAAGTGTGTGTATATCATGTATAACAGACCAAATACACACAAGAAAATATGATAAAAATAAATTACAAAGGATACTTCTATTATACAGGTTGAATAAATGTGGACCTTAATAATAGATGAAATATGCTTTGAAGGTATAGGAATATGCATTTAATTTATTTAAATTAACATTATTTTCTATAGTCTTTCTCACCTTTCTCTGTTTATGAGCAGATAAAACAGGAAGACTCATGACAGTCACATCAGTTGTTAGGTTAGTTTAGTTGTGTTTTATATTTGATGCACTATATCTGTTAGTTTTCATGTACTTGCTGTATGAAGGATAATCAATTTCACGCTTTAATGATGTGAACAGCGCACATTGTATTCCATATGATGTATGTTATTTCAGTCATCTTGTCTTTGATGCACTATGTAAATTTGTGAGTGCTTCCTGTATGACAGAATGCATTCCATGGGTTAATTATGCATACAGTACACGCTGCATTACATATGATGTAAATTGTGTGTGTGTGTGTGTGTGTGTGTGTCTGTGTGTGTATGTGTGTGCGTGTGCGTGTGCGTGTGTGTGTGTGTGTGTGTGTGTGTGTGTGTGTGTGTGTGTGTGTGTGTGTGTGTGTGTGTGTGTGTGTGTGTGTGTGTGTGTGTGTGTGTGTGCGTGCGTGTGTGTGTGTGTGTGTGTGTGTGTGTGTGTGTGTGTGTGTGTGTGTATAGAAAGAGAGCGAGGGAGAGAGAGGGTGAGAAAGAAAGAGGGATGCTTGCTGTTTTTTTCAGAAATGTTAAAGATTCCTGTTTTGCAAGTTCACTTGGAAACAAAGAAAAATAACGGCAGTGAAGAAACTACTGTGAGGTGATCAGATTTTGGGGGTGATGACATTCCTGAATCTGAATTAACAAGGGAAGTGCTTGTATAGCCAGCACACCTGTTACAGTAAGATTAAAGAATGTATGTAGACGCATTATTTCCTATGAGTAAATGGGAAACAGAAAAAAAGTTACAAGTTAAATATGGGTTTGGCCCACTTGGACATTTCTGATGCAACTGTGGATTATAATATACAATGACCACCAGATTTTTCACATAAATGCACGATGGTCATAGATTAGCCAAACTCAAGCAAATTTACAGGCAGCCCTTGTGAAGGTACACTTAATACTAAAGGTATGAAAAATGTCACCTAAAGGTAGTCTGCAATGAGGGTTTCATATTGTTATTGAAGAAACCACTCCCACTAAATATTGGTGGGACTGATTATTTCTTGGATAGTTGTAAGTAGGAAGTTTTTAAAGTTACCTGCAAAATTAATGCTATATGAGATGGAGTTTATGGTAGCTGGATCAGATGAACCTGTTATGTCTCCTGTTGTATTTTACCTCTTTTCAAAACTGCATGGGGCATTATAGAATAGCATCCTATTTTCTCCTCATGAAGATGGCCTTTGCAAAATTTGTATCAATTCTTATTTTTCCTAAGGTTGAAAGATGCTTCTTACAGCTGATCATTTGAAGGATTTCTATTTTCAGATTTTCTAGACTTTGTCTTCTGTGTTGAGCAGTCTTTTCTAGGTCTGTGTGATGAACAGGTAGTGATCCCGTATAAAGGTGAGTTTTTTCTATAGAGCTGAGTGAGACATTTGCATCTGTAATGTTCTGTAAATGTGGCTAGTCAATATCTTATAGTTTATAGCAGGGCAATTAGGATATTTTGTATTGATTCAGAATTATCTATACTTGAAAAACTGAAGAGGTTAACCACGTGATCTGAAGGACCAGGTGGATAGTTCAGAGTTGTGGTCACTTAGGTTATTACACAGTATGTTTATTAGTAAGATCAATGACTGTTGTTTGTAATTTGAAGGCAAGGGTTGAGATATTCCCTTTAGGGTGATTGAGTTTATTAGTATGTTGCACTAATTGTTTAAGGTTTAGACATGGGTGAATTTTACAAAGTGTGTGTATTGAAGACACAGAGCCATTAATGTAAAAGTTTCCTAGTATAATGCTGTTGTTGAGTGCAC